>NC_083622.1:8674460-8911960 GCF_963584025.1 Labrus mixtus | reverse complement strand
AATGACTAGTATAGCTCCAGGAAGTTGTGATGGAGTGATTCAGCAGATTCACACATAGTCAACCAATCTCAGCATGTTTTTGGGACTTGGGAATTTAGGCCAATCTCCCACACTGGTCCCCAAATTTGATCAATCACCTGGTTCTATTCTTAGGCGCCAACGTGTACGTCACTAAATTCACTTCTTTGTTATTCAAAATATGGTGACTTGATCTTGTAGAGATCAAGTCCAAAGTGCTTTTACACCGCAAGGTCACACCTACACCTTCACATCCTGATTGCAGAGTCTGCTATGTAAAGTGACCATCAGAAGTCACTAATAACATTCATACACATTCACACAGCGCCAAAGAAGCAGTTGGAACAACTTGAGGTTAAGTGTCTTGCCCAAGGGCTGCAGGAGCTGGGGATCGAACCCAGGACCTTCTGTAGAGAGATGATCGACTCAACCAACTGAGCCCCAGCCGCCCAATACATGGTTAGGGTTGGGTTTAAGTCTACAATGCTGCAAAAATGTTTGAGTGTTCGGTTTACTGTGTCTTTAATATCTTTTGAAAGCTTCATGCTAGAGACTCATGTCTTTGCTGAGAAGCAGACGGCTGTGCTTTTTGGACAAGGCCTTGGTGTGACTGTTTCTCCGCCATGAGCTATCAAATTTGGAGACACTACACAGTAAATCCTTAACAATAAATCCAGCACTCAGTGTGTTCTTGCTGTTAGCAGTTAGCCGCAAACGTAGCCACTTCCTGCTGCCTTACTGCACGTTGAGTCTATCAACCAATTAGAGGCTGTGTTTCTAACTTTCCACCAACCAGGGGCTCCGTTACAAAAGTGAGTCGGTGCTAATCTCAAATAGTGTTTGTGCGTTTACACGTAAGTAAAGTGTACAAGCCCTGAGGGAGAATTGAATTATTGTCAGTATCTCCGACTCCATCCAAAGCTCCCAGCAACAATAACTCTCAATCATGTAGACCACAATCCCCTGTGTCATGGATGTGTTTATGTTTAATATTGCTCCGTGGTGTTGACTTGAAAATGCCTGAAGAAGATCTGTTGAATCCAAACGTTGCTTTTGAAGGTTGCTGGGAGCTTTTAATACAGTGTGTGCGGATCCTTTTTTCATTCTTAACTTTAGTTTGATTTTCGACTCAGCATCTGTGTATGTTTATCTTTGGATGTGTGTACCCTACTCTTTGTTTTGTCTTCAGCGTCATTATTATTTTATTTATTATTTGGCATCCTGGCACAGAAGTTGCCTGGAAATGATGTCAGAAGGGAATGAGTTCACTCAGCCAATAGATGGCTTGTATTGTGCGTTCTTCCCAGTAGCTCACAAATTATATTAAATGTCAAACCACTAAAAATTAAAACTTCTGCAACTTCTTCAAAAAGCTGCCACTAAGTCTGTCTTTTTAGGCCACAACCATCACAGAAAAAGTTCACATATTCCTGGACAGAAGAATAATGAAAGTCATTTACATGTACCTGTGATGTTGTAGAAGTAGTTGAAGCAGTTGAGGTTCAGGCTGCAGGGCTCCTTGTCGCTCGTGTCCGGACACTGCCTCCCCACAGTGGGCGACCGGAGGGTGTAGGCCTCTCGTACTCGACTGTTGATCCTCGTACAAGGCTGAAAAAAACAGAGACTCACATATAAAACAGAGGTCGACAAAGATGCTGCAAAAATGTTTAATGACTGCGCAGTGTCCATCAATGTTGCAAATGGTGATAACTACAGACATGTCCTTAAATTGAACTAAATTTAAACGTTCCAGCAACACTGATTTCTAAATATTTCAAGCATTAAAAGGCTCAAACTGTGCGAATGTGCCACTTCTGAATCTTCTATAACTCGACAAGTCTTCTCCCTGGATGGATGTGTTATCATTTTACTTATAATAAATAAATAAGATCCTTTCTCTACCCTCTATACTTGTAATCCCACAATGTGGATTTTTTTTTCCGGCAGGAAACGACAGGAAACTGATATTCTGCTTGAATGGTAAACCACCAGATTCTACACAGTCATTGCTTGGGAAGAAGAGCGTTGGGGGAGAAAATGACAGCCCCTTGAATAACTCCATCGCTGGTACCATGAATAAAACATGCGAGGGGCCCCGCTGGTGCCACAGCAGACTCCAGATCGAGATTGGAATTGTGGGGAAGTCGATGTGTCGAGCACTTTGGGAGAGAATGGGGTGTGATTAACAATGGCCGGCGTGCTGCTGCGAGAACAGCAGGTGAGGCGAGAGCTGCTCAAATGGCTTTTTACAGAGATGTCAGGGGTGGAGCTGCTGAACAGAATGTCCTGACACCTTACATGCTTTTTTGCAAAGAGAGACAACAAAGATTGAACTCGTGACGTCGCATTTATGTGAATGTTTCGCCGCTAGGATTAAATCAGTTGGTGTCTCTTGACTAAATTCAATTTGCTGACTTTTTATTAGGAAATGGACTCTCATGATGTAGAGAGAGAGAGAGAGAGAGAGACGGATTCCCATGATCCATTCATTTTACCATCAACCTCCTGGCTAGAATAAAGAGTTATGAACTAAATTCCAGGAAACATTACGGCTCTTAATGCAGGATGACCGCCCCTCCACCCTGCTACATCTGTGCTAATGCTGCAGGCATCAATAAGAGGAAACTGATAGAAGATATCTCTGCACACTCAGAACTCTGTTTCATCTTCATCAGAGCATTACGGATACACCAAGGGACAGGTGGATACAAATCCCTAATAGCATTCAAATCATTGCCTGGATGTAAAACATGTGTGCACAACCTGGTGGTGAAGCTGCACCTCTTTGTGATTACAGTATTTAACAAAGACTGTATAAGTCATGGGTGTAGTCTCAGTGATGCTACCCATTGGTTTCTGAAGAGGCGTTATGAAGCCCAATTACGGAGGTCAGCAAATTAAAAGTGCTATCTCCACCTACCTTTCCAATCAATCTAAAAACAGGTGAAGCTGGAGCGGGCCTTCAGCCTCCTGTCAAACAGCTACAAGCCGCCCACCTGTCGGTCACCTTAGCCACGCCCAGATTCATGCAAAAAGACACATCTCTTCACCTTCATAAAATTGAAATGAGCTTTACTTCGGCTGTAAAATGGGACCTCATGGGGATTCCTTGGTTTTTGCAGCCAGCCTCAAGTGGACACTTGAGGAACTGCAGTTTTGTGACGGCCATATAGCGAGAGAAACACGTATTTGTTTACCGTTTCCCCGGTGTAAATCAATGAGTTGGATGGTTTGATGGAAAGGAGACCTCGGTGGATAATTTGGCTCCCTATTAAAAACTTGGAAACAACGAAACCAAAGGGTCATTTAGAGACTTGATTTGTTAAATTTACAGCTGGCCTCGCTGTGACTCCTGCATTGCTCTGCACACAATCAATGACAACGCTCGAAACGAGAGTCAATGAAGGTTCATTTCAGGTTATGATTTAGATTTTAAGGTTGTAGCCCTGAATTAATAACTCTTCTCACTGTTTGCGGTCGCCTCTCAAGTGATAACAAAGCTTGGGGCAATATTTGGAGCCAGCTTTATGTTTGCCAGTACATCACTTCTGATGTAGGGACATCATTTGTGTGTGTGTTTTTTACGTCAGAAGATGTAAATCTAGAAACTCTGCTCAGCTGTCTATAAATCACCTTCTTTCCCTGCTGCATTCACAGCCAGTACAGTGTAATATAGGTGATATATAAGCCATTTTTCTCCTGCTTCCTGAGTTCATACATCTCTTTTTATTCCTCTGTGGTAGACGAGACATAACCTGTTGACAAAGATTCACACTCTGCTCACAATAATACAGTGTTGCTTTTTCCTTGAGCCTCAGAGAGAATTTTCCTGACAGGAAAAAGATATTAAGATAGATCTCAGCGGGCTTCACAGAAATCTGACGTTCTCATATCAGCGCTGTGCCAGACAGCCGAGCTGAGCTGCTCTCTGATCTGGCTCCAGCTCTCACCAGGCTGCAACGGCTCCAGGGGCCCCAGTCGTTCAGGACGCAGTCCTCAGGGCAGGGCAGCCGGCTCTCCCTGGCCCCGAGCGGCATCTCCTCGGGGTCACAGAGGTAGTCCTCCACTGGCTCTGACGGCCCGTCTATCGTGTTCAGCATGCACCTATGGGAGCGGTGGCAAAAGCAAATTTGACCTTTTTTTAGCAAAGCTTCAGCTCCAGAGAACAGAACAGTCAGATGTCATGTTGTAACTGGACATGAGGCTGGCAGGTAAGGAGCTGCAGTACGTCTTTCTCCAGCAATTGGAGGAAGGGAAGGTCAACTTAAAAACAAAAACATCTCTTTTACTGCCTGTGTTGAACTGCAGAGACGATGGAGGGTTGGTGTAAACACACACAGCACTAGAAATACCTGATTCAGAGAGAAACCTGCATCCTTCTTTACACTTTCATTTAATCTTATAACCAAGTAAATACATTCAACACATCCAAACTAATACAAAGATACAGTACAAACAGTTACTCTCTGGGTGCATTGGGGGTGTCTATTCTTCTTTAAACTGAGCCCTGGCTTTACTAAACTGTGGTCATGACAGTTTTTGAATTTTCTCCTCATAAGACGACTCCTGCTTTTCAAGAACAAACTGTGTTTTATAAAAACAAAAATGACAAAAATGGCAAAAACAATGACGATACAGACATATTTAATTTTCTCTGTAGTTCTCCTATCCACCTCTTCTCTCTTTATTACACATCTTAGCGTGTCCTGCCACTCTCTCTCTTTACTGTTTGTGCCATAAAGGACAGACTTCACATGTCTCTCTCTGATTACCTGATTGGGAGCTGGTGCAGATCGTCCACTAGTTTGTCGATCTTATACAGAAAAACTGCCGCCTTGATGACCGTTATCTTAAAATAGGTCAATCAGTCGATCACCAGGTCTCCCCTTGGCTCTGTAGCTCCGTGTGACGGCTCTAACCTCAGTCATGAGCTGTACTCTCATAAGTGACATGTTTACTGTCATGACCATATTTCAGCATTTAAAAGTCTAGATCCTCAATATAAGATGAGATAAGACAATCCCATATTTTCAGGCAAAACTGTCATCTTGAAATATTTCTAATCTAAAATCCTTAAAAACTGCACGGCTGACATCATGATACTATGATGTTGCATTATTTTCTTGTGTCCCACTTTTTGAAATGGACCTAGACGTAGAGTTTGTGATTGCAGAGAACCTGGACCATCGGTCTCAGCTGATGTCTGCGTTAACCGAATGAAAGTCTGGCTGTTTTTTTAATCCTCTGTTTTTAAAGGAGTAGGATAAGTGCTTCTGTATATCTCATTTAATTACGGTGTTATGAGTCGCACGTAATGCAATTAGAGCGTCTGTCTGACGCGCAGAAACATAAATCCAAAAGTTTGAGCTCCACCAGAGAGGATTTGGCAGCTTGTTGGTTGTTCACTGTCAGCTAAATCATGTGAGGCGCGTTATCCCCGCCAAAACAGGATCCTCTGCATGTTGTCTCTCCCACAAACATGCACAACTTCACAAAAAATAGACAAATCCATGTGTAATGATCTAAATGAGCATGTTTCAGTTTGTTTGAGGCCTGCAAGAGTACAAGAAGATGAAGAGTACTGACAAGCCTGTCACATATTTAACAGTTTAAGCTCATGTTTTCAAATTGCTTCTTATGACTGATCAAGCAAACATGGGAACAATGATATCATTTAACCTTCATAGTTAACTGGCACTTTTTGATGTTTTTGCCAAAAAATGAAGCAATAAATTAATAATTATTGGGGCTAAAAGTAACAGCTACTTAGTAATTAGTAGTTCCAGGCGATTCCATTAGTAGTTAAGGCAATATCATGTCTAAGAGCTGTGGAAATGCTCATCACAGTTTCCTGAAGTGATGACTTCAAAGTGTTTTCATTAACTATAAAAGGTGATAAAGGTGATTTAAACATGGCAGCTTTTATTGCCATCGAAATATTTGTTTATCCATTTGTTTAATCGACTAATCCTTATCCTTATACACTACGTTGAACAGTCATGTATCTGTTAAAGCTTTGGAGCGGAGCGATCCTGTCCTGTATAGGGGCGTGTCCAGAGGGATGCACAGGGGTGGCAAGGACCCCCCCTAGATATCTGATGACTGGATGATCTTTGAGGTCAGAGAGAGTCGTCAGTGTGTGTGATAACCGGCTCTAAACTTCACTTTGTGAAAACACTTAAAGAACAGACAGTTTGATAATTACCTGACTTTCCTGGTCTGGACACCTTCTCCACAGTTCTCCTTTAAGTCGACGTTGCTGACCTTCCACACGCTCCACGGCTCGGCCACCCACACATACTGATTACAGTCGCTCTGACACGGCACCACCTCGTACACCTGAGGACAGAACAACCTTATTCAAATGTGTGACGTGTTCCCGGGGTGATTTAAAGTAGATGAAGCAGCAGATCAGAGGCAGTTTTACTTCTTGATTTGTTCTTACTCCAAGAGAAGCCAAATAAATATTTCATTCTCATTGTCATGACGAACACTTCAAGAACTCTAAAAATCTTATTTTCATAAATGTTTCAGCCAAGTTTTTGTCGGCAAAGTTTTCGCCTAATGCTCGGTGATGTTTTGGCTCAGCTCTCTGAGGTTTAACCGAGCCAACGAGATTATTTCTGCCCTCAGAGCAGCTCTGCCTGGGAGACACGTCTGTCTAAGTAAAACTCCAATCCGACAGCAGTTTGTTTATTTACAGTGAGGAGATAGTGAGTGTGTACATCTATCTGCCACTGACCCACTGACACCAGTGACACTTAACATCTGCGGTTAGATTAGAAATGGCTGAAAGAGGAGCAGCTCTTACCTGGGCCTGTAGCGGTGAGTCACATCCAGCGAGCATCGAGGTGGATTAAAAGGAGACAGATGGATTAATGAGCACATGCCAACTGTTCATATAGAGCACAACCTATGATTAATGCAACTTTCCAGAGGACATAATCAGAAAAGCCTCTGGCATAAATACCTGAGTGAACATAGCAGATACACACACGCACACTGCCAGGCATACATCCACACAACCCCTAATCTATATCTGCTGATACTCACAGGCCTGGAAAGCTTTTCATTTTTGCAAATCATAGAAACCTTAAGGAATCAACTGGCACACATCGGGGGCATTAATCTGGTGGATGGGATCCATTTATAGCACACATCGCTTTTTTGCACTGTTGCTGCTCAGCAAAAAAAAAAGAAGAAGAAGTGCAGCAATAATGAGGGGAAGGTGGAGGGAAACTCTGCAGATTCAAGCTCATCATTCATTAATAATGAATTTTCTTTCTCCTTCCCCTCCACTGTTGGATTCCTCATACTGAGTCTGAATATACTGGCGCACAAGTCATACACATTCAAGAATTAACGATGAGTAGAGAGCATCACGCATCAAGCCTCTGCATGTTTCTAATAAACTCAAACTAGGATCAATGTTGGAGATGCTTTTGAAAAAATGGAGAGAGGTTAGAACGCAGAAAGGTTTACAGACCGATGCAGAGCTGGCTAAACACTGAAGCTTCAGTGTCCACCACATGGCAACCTGCGTGAGCATCGTCTCTAGAGAGGAGGGGGCGGGGGGAGACAGCTCTCTACAATGTTCTGAATTTGGACTGCAGTACCCATTTTAAACACTAGGTGTCAGAGTTACATACTGCTCCTTTAAAGGTCCCATATTATGCTTTTTCTGGTTTTATATGCCCTTTAGTGTGTTTTCCAAGTGTCCTGTGCATGTTTAGGCACATCTATGTGCAAAAATTCAAAGTCCGCGGAAACGCGGCTTCTCCTACGTCCTCCTGTTAGCTGTAGCATTAGCTGCATGTAACGCTCGGTTCTAGCCCCCCTCGATAAAAATGTGTCAGTCCGACGTCATTGTCAGTGTGAGATCACTGATCTAGGCCGTTGGCTCATTGTGGCAAGCCCTGCAGCTCATGTTGAAATTTCCGAGAAGCGTGCTGAGCAACTGACCAATAACGACAGAGCGGATCGGCAGACCAATCAGAGCAGACTTGGCCCACGTGGGGTCTAACAGTGTGGGCTCAGCAGAGCGTAGCTGACGGACTCAGAGCGTAGAGGGAGCAAGGAGGAGCAGTACATGAAAACAGACACTTTTTTCAGACTTTAGCTATTGTGAACGTACAAAAGTAGGTACATAGATTAAATATACAAACCCCAAAAAGGGCAGAATGTGGGCTCTTTAACCAGCTTGGTGTGATCTCTTATGTCAGAGTTAATGAAGCCAGATAACCAAAAGGTAGTCTGGGTATGTTGAACTCTCTTCATAGTACAGGTCGTAGGGGTCCTCAGTTTACATTGTGACAATTTAACACATTCACATTGTTTATCAAAATACACAAACATCACACAACACACGTCTCATCTACAGGAAGTACAAATATCAACTGACACACATATGGAAAAAAACTCAAAGATTAAAGATGTTACAAAGGTTCTGAGTGAATCTAGTAGATACATATGTTCTCAGAAAAAGACCAAAGAACCATCATTATACATGTGATCTCTCCTCAGAGTCCGTACCTGGTTGATGTGGTCCAGTTTGGGACACGGCCGGCCCCCGTTGTAAGGTTTCTCTCGGAGCCATTTGGAGCGAACTTTGACTCCGCTGCCGCACGACTTGCTGCAGCGTGACCAGTTTGACCATTCACTGAGTTTACAGTCTGAGGGACAGGGGATGATGCACGCCTCCTCGATATAACCTGACCGGAGGACAAAAAAGGAGGACATTATGAGGAAGGTCTAAACATATTTTCATGGTGGTGGCTCTGCTGTTTGTCTCGTGACCTGCAGAGTGAAAGAGAGGATTATCTTAAAAATCCACTTTGTGTTTTTGAACATATATTTGGGTAACCTGAGAGTCTTCTCACCCACAACATGTGAAATAAACCCATCCAGTCCTTTGTTTGTGGTCTGCATAAGTCTTACAACTCAGAGAAAAATGCTCAGTTTTAGAGCTAAACTTTTGCGCAGGTCCGCCATTTTTATTCTCGCTAGCGAAGGAGTGATGTCTACCAGGAAAACTCAGGGGGGGGGGCTCATTGCATTTAAAGAGACACACACACCAAAACGGAGCGTTCTGAGAGAGCTGGTTTATACAGGGTCACAAACCTCCTCTGGTGCTTGATTCATGTTATATTTTGACCAAAGCACAGCACAGATGTTTCATTTAGACCACAGGGGGACTGTTTGAAAAAGGTGGAAAAAGGGGGATAATATGTCCCTGTTAAAGCAACGAGCAAAGAAGAAAAACTGAAAGACAGAACAATGACTGTTTCTTAATTAATTCCTTGACGTTCTACTGTACTCTGTTATTAATTAGCGCTGAAGGAGAAGGCATTCACCACGTAATGTATAACGAGAAATAATCTGTGCCATCCACAGAGTCTCTGCCTTTCAGCGTCCCGTCAGAGACTGCTGCAGAGAGAAATCGCCTCGGCTGGAGACCTTGAATAGAAACGTGCTTTCTTTATCTCATAGGAACCTACATTTGTCCAAAAATCCCAAAGGTTATTTCTTTTCTTTTCGACCGAACAAACAAACCTTAAATTTCAAGAAGCCTTTAAAAGCGACATGGGTAAAAATACCCCGCAGTAAGAGGGCTGCAAACTAATAACCGATGCTTCACAAAATAATCTAAATCCACCTATTGATTTTTTTCGGCGCAGTGGAATGAAAACAGGGTCCACATTCAAAGGCCCAATTTTATGGTGTGTTACATAAAAGTCTGAGAATCTACAGAGACAGTTTGGGGCATGTCTGGCTGCCGGCTTCATTATTTCAATCTTTTTCTCCTCGGCTCACAGGGCCATGACACATTTATCAGGGCTGGTTTAAGCGTCTTACTCAGCTTGTTATTCATGTTTTGTTTTTTTTATCATCTCTGGGTGGTGATTTCCTCGTGTTGGGCTCTACACCGATGCCAAGGTTCAGTCAAATTTGTTGAAAGATGTTATTATCTGCACCTTTGGCCTCGTGCATTTGAATAACTCGAAATCAAGACTTCCCCTGTTAAGCAGAGAGATACTAATATGTTTTCAGGTTTATGTAACAGCATGAGTGTGGAAATGTGTTTAGCCTTTGATTAAGAAAATCGATACGGTCAATGAGGCAGGAAAGTGGAGTTTCTTGCTGGGTGCCTAACCACTTCCT
Source organism: Labrus mixtus (assembly GCF_963584025.1). Taxonomy (NCBI): domain Eukaryota; kingdom Metazoa; phylum Chordata; class Actinopteri; order Labriformes; family Labridae; genus Labrus; species Labrus mixtus. Next base: position 8,901,781 of record NC_083622.1, on the reverse strand, counting down.
CTTACTGCTGGGAGCTCTTTCAGACTGCTTCTTCCAAAGAGAGAGATGTGGTGCAACATTGACTTACGGCTTCACTAAGAGCCCACTACCCTTGATTTGGGATAACAAGCTTCAGAGGCTGGTCAGTCCCTGCAAGTCAATTTTTAAAGGTGTATCATAGGATAGTCTTACTGGGCCAATTTCATCTCATGCAGCAACTTCATTTTTCAAACGGACATGCTGAGCTGCGAGGTAAAACAACAGATTTCCACATCTGGACATGGAGCTTCAGAATGTCTGAATTCGTCCCACGGTGATTCAAACAAGTTCAGAACCATTTTGAAGGCCTGCTCAGGTCAGGTCAGGTTCAAACCAGGAAGAGAACAAACAAAAAACAATGCTTTCAGCTGTGGTGGTGTGGGCAAGTTGCTGCAGATAGAGGTGAGAAGAAGCATTGCAATTCAGAAAATCCAGTTCTTGCTTTCATAAAAGCATCTATAGGCCGATCAGACAAGACACAGAAATAACGCTCATTGAACAACGAGGTGAACTGTTAAAGGAAGACTGTGTGACCTTTTGATCCAGTAGGTGTCGCCCTTGAGCATCAGCATGAAACCAAAACAAACTGCTGTATGGCCACACCTCCTCCATACTAAATCAGTTTATGACCTTCATGGCGGTTACCCTGCAGTAGAAATGTTTGCGCACTTCATCCTGCCACTGCTGAAAGATTTTCAACTTGAGCACTCGGAGCGGCTAGTCTTTTTAGTGGAGATAAAAGACTAAATAAATGAAATTCATTCACGTTTTTTTCACACAAACTTAAAGCTCCCCTGCAGAGGTCATCAGTACCCCAGTTTTTTCAGCCCAGTCAGAACAGTCAGGACACGCCCCTGCTCTTATGAGTTCTTTCGTTTTCCTTCTTTGTGACCATCTTTTAGCAGAGCTTCAGACTTCTGCTGCCAGAGGTTGCAGCCTCTCTTTCTCAAAAACACAACTATGCAATATGGATGATTGGAGCTCAAACGTGGGCTTTAAATTTGGCTCAGCCGAAGAGGACGGTTGAAGGATGAAGGATGGACCCGATCAGAGCAGTCAGAGTCTTTAGAGCTAATATGATTGAAAAAAAAATAAAAGGTCTACTTAATCCCGTCAGGACCGGAGTCCTGGCATGCATGGGACCAAGTAATGCGCAGTGACATAATGATCTCATCCGTACACGTGCCTGCACACACGCACTCTGCAGCGCGACCTCTTTACACTCTGCTGCCCCTGAGGCCAGATCAGCATCACTACATCTACACCTTGCTGAGGTCGGCGTGGCCTCTGAGAGCTGCACCTTTTGATCTCACACTGTAGACTCCAAGTTCAAGTCAAGTCACTTTAAATCCCTCTCGCTGTCACCTTAAGCCCATCCCCCGAGTGCAGAAGCTGCAGCACCTCAGCCAACAGTTCACTCGCAGTTCAACTGATATCAAGTCGTAAGGTGCCAAGCTCTCCCCGAGAGGCTTTTGGATTAAGTCCAGGTGGGAGATCACTGCTGCTGCCTTTTAAAAGTCAACTTGTAACCTGGCACAAACTCCTGCTCCAGATCCTGAAGCAGTTGTCACCGCTGCACAAAGCTTCCCTTTCTCCTGATTGCTCAATTCAGGACATATCCCAACCAGCTCGTTTTCCTCCCGATGATAACTTGAATATCCTCTGGAAATAGACAAGCTTCATAGCAACAGTCACGATCAATTAGGAGGATGCTTATAACATAATATAGCATAGATATGTAAGCTTAATCTGTACTTTACTGCGTCTCACTGCATGGTAATGATTTGTTGTTATTTTCTCTTTGCACGTACAGGAAGCAGCTGGTATTTTTTTTGTATGTTGGCACAACGTGAAGACCTAAAAAGCTTTGAGGGGAAAACTGACAGAAACAAACTGGAAAGCACTTACAAGCGATGGCAACGATGAAGAGTGGAGACTCAGATTGATCACCCGCTGCTTAAGGATCCATTTGCGAATTTAGAAACTTTAAAAAATAATTTGGTTCTGTTAAGTCTGTTTGGAAAGAAAAAATACAAGTAAATTGTGTTTTCTTTATACTAAGATGTTTAAAAAAAAAACAGAGTATCAGTTAACATTTTAATACCAATAAGAGCATTCATACTTTTTGTTTTAAGTAATAAAAACCATCTTTATAAAGTCGAGTATCTCCGCTTCTTGACCACCTCTTGATCGATGGCTTTTCTTAAAGTCTAATTGAATTTCTCAGATTGGGGAATCAGTCAGAGAAGAGATACTGTACGTGGAGCAGAAAGGCAAATGTCTTCTATTTCAGAGAAGTAAATCGACTGAACCTGATGGTCTGTTGTTCTATTTTTTATGAAGGCTGTGAAACAACACGTTGTCTTTTACATCATTAGCAAATGTCCGTGTTGGAACTTTCATAAGAATAAAAGTTGGTGCACCATGTGCATCCATAGCAGCTAATAAGTAGACATACAGGAACACTTTTCACTCTTTTTGTGCACTTGCAGACCCATAATCATTTCCGACATCCTGGTGGTTGATCCAGACACCATTTATTTCTGTCCATCCAGCCGGTGCAAACGTCCGGCTGAGTCACCATACTGCTGGCTTCTGAGACCAAATGTCTTCCTCTCACTGGGTGGTTGGGCCCTGAAGCTTTATGTGAAACTTTCTGCTCCAAGGATCCTCTGCCTGACTTCTGTTCTGTTACACCTCCTGCATCACCGCCTTCAAGGCGAGGGGGACAGACTTATTGCTGGGCGCTTTAATAAATATTTCCCCGGGATGAAGCTAAGGGCCCTTTGATGAACAGAGCCATGTTTATCAGACGCTGACCTTGACAGCGATCTTCCTACATGTTGTTTCACTCTGAACAGTTTAAACTCAGCGCAGCCTCTCAGTGTTAGTCTCTTGTTATTACAATAACAGGATGTCATGCACCAACAAATCTGTTCACCGTAGTACTGCTCAAATTCACACCGGTCCTCAGCAAGATACTTGCCCTTAAGCTGTACCCATTATGGCTTCCCAGAGTGTCTGTCTTCCCTCCTCCTTCACCACATCCTGCAAAGAAGAGGCCAAAGCCCCCTGAGCCATCCTGTAATATTAAGTCATGCTAAAGGTCAACGCATCACAGGTCCCATATAGTCATAAATATAAGCACTATATGAGTAATGGCATATATATATAGGACATAGCAGGGGACTTATTGAGAGATTTCCCCTGGCTGCATCCTGACCTTTGGCACAGCGTGGGTGGTAGAGGGAGCTGAAGTGTATTTTCTGATAAGGGATGTCCCAGACTCAAGATTTACCTGGTGGACTTGTAGTCGTTAAGTTTAAGCCAATGGCAGACGAGAATTCGCCATGTTTGTGATATCATAATAATTATCTTTTTTTATATTTTGAAAGCTTTATGACAATGTCTGAGTTCCAGGGCTGATTAAAAGTATTAATAGTAACACTAGGGGTGGAATCACAGGGTATGTCCGGATAGAGTATGATATGATATGATAGGATAAGGCACAATATGATACAATAGGATAGTATATGATACAATATAATGCGATACGATAGGATAGGATATGATAGGATGCGATGCAATGGCATAAAACAATAGTATGCCATAGTTTAGGATATGGCACGATACGATACGACCAGACTATAGGACATTATACGATAGGGTTCACAGGGTAAGTCAGGATACAATACGATAGGAAACAGTATGATATAATAGGATAGAACAATAGTATATCTTAGGATATGATATGATGCGATACAATTGGAGAAAAGGATACGATGCGATAGGCTACAAAGGGACAGGATGTCATCATCTACATTTATATAAAGGCCAGCTTTTTTCCTGACAGACCCTGTGGGGGCCGGACTTTAAAATAGGTTTGCACATAAGACGTGATGAAGTTGGTGTCAGAGGGGAAATATAATTTCTCCCATGAACCTAATGAGAGTATTTCAGCCTTGTGGTTTTATCTTTATGTTTGTTGTTTAATTACCCGAGATGATTCAAATTCTGGGGGGCCGGATGGTAGGCTATGGTGGGACAGATGTGGCCACCAGTTGATGATCACTGCCACAGGATATGATATAATGCTGTGTGATATGATACGATTGGACAATAGGATAGGACAGGATACGATAAGACACCCAGATTCATGATTCATTTCGTACAAAGTTATCTGGGGGTCCTCAGCCATGCTGCAGCCACAAAAAGGCAACATTCAGCATTTTTCACATTAAACCTTGATTATTTATCATTTATAAAGAGTTGCTTCTAGGGAAACAAATTCCGAGAAAATTCTTAGAATCAGGGCATTTTCTAAGAATTTCTCCTCAAAGTTAGGACTAGACCTGAAGAGAGCTCCTGAGGTGTCAAACTGTGAGGAGGACTTCTAACAGGATGAAGAGTTTTTCAAGCTGAGGAGGAAACAGAGAAATGTTCTTCAAACAGGACATGAAGAAGAATCTTTTTGAATCATAGTCGGGCTGAACAGACAAAAATGATTTGTGCAGACATTTCAATCCATCTCTGACTTTGTTCAGTACAAAGTGAGACATGCATGTTGTGGTTACCTCCACAGGAGCATCCAATCACTGATGAAGACCCTTTACCTGCTGATGTAACGCTCAGCATGTGAAGAAGCTGCAGCACAAGAGGGCATGTGATTTCAAACATCTTGTAGGCTCTTTACTTTTAAAGTACGACTTAGACAGTATCACACAGCTAAGTTAGGAGCTCTCTGAGAGGATTCTCAGAAAGTTAGTGAATACGGGCCCAGCTTCTTAAAATACCAGTGAAGAAAGGCAGAGAGAAATCAGAGCCCAGTGCCTACCCTGCCTTATTGCCATCATTTACAAGCTTAACAGACTAAGGGATGAATGAATTTTAAACCTGTTCAGTCTACAACGGGGAACTCTAAACCTCTTAACAGAGGGCAGAAGTTCATACTCTGTATGTAGAACATGAGATGGGTCACTGACAATCTTATTGGCTTGCCTTAGAGAAGCCTTTCTCAAAAGCAGTCTGCAGGGATGTGTGATGTGTACCTCCCTTTATTTTCCCTGCAGTCTGAATGAAAAGCAGTTAAAAACCGGGATGATTCGATCTGCTACAATATGAGATACATGGTCCCTGATTATCATGATACAGTTATTCTGCAAATCCTAAAATGCAGGACGACCACAAAAGGAAACATCATTATCTTTTGTGTAATGCAAAAATACAAATGAAGGGGTCGGATGAATGCTGTCTGTACATTTTCTAGAAACTTTCAGGATGGCATCAGAGTTCCAGCGATTGTCTTGAGTTTGCACGGCCTGAAGTCCCCCCCCCCCCCCCCCCCCATCCCCACCCGTCACTGTCAGTCTTGATTTTATTGGACATGACAACACACTAATTACATCTTCTTGTGCAGGACTGCAGTGATTGCAGGGAACTAATAAAATCAAGACTTTGTCAGTTGGATGTTCGATCTGCAGAGTCCCTCTGCACCTTTAAGAAAAAGCTAAAGACCCAGCTCTTTCATGAATACCTACGAACTTAATGATGATGATGAAGATGGTCTCAATATTATTGCTGATGATGATGATGATGATGATGATGATGATGATGGTAATGACTATGGTTTTGTTTGATAACGATGACTTATAAGATGGTTTCTATACTGATTAGAGCTCTCAAGAACTGCCGTCAATGTTGTGCTTTGCCTCTGGTCACTTCCTGTCAGCACCTGTGTGTCCAATCGGACTCAAAGCTGATCGTTTGCTCTTACTGACATTGTTTCCTTTTTTCTAGATCCTTGCTTGTGTTGTCCTTACTCTCTAATGTACGTCGCTTTGGATAAAAGCGTCTGCTAAGTGAATTGTAGAATTGAATTGTAGAATGACTGTTACTCACTTCATCGTTTTTCAAGTCTCTCCTGCAATCAAGCTCCAACTCAAATCATGTTTAGGATTTCTCCTTTGATATGTCCTCCACACAGTTCACGATCATTATATTGTCCCATGTTGTAACCGTGCAAAATCTCAATAAATGAATGTTTCTATCGAGAACAAGTTTCAGCGTCTTCCCTTTTAAAGCACTTTTAAAGACGATCCTATTTTCTTCTGTTGACGTCTGTGGAATAAAAGAGGACTGTGGCACAGTTTTCCCTTGATCGTCATCATAGCCGAGGGCATCGTTTCAGCTGCCGAGCTGCTGGGAAGGACCTCGTCTCCACCTCTATCAAGATTCAAAGTGAAGCTGGCTGAGGTGGAGAGGACGGCACAGACAATGAAAGAGGTATGACAGAAAGAAGAGGATGATCGAGTCTCTGATCCTCATGAGCGTTCTTTTAGGTTTTGTGTGAACCTTAAGGAACAGTTCTTTTTCTGAGCTCAACGATGCTTAAAGATGAAGATGTGTGGCTGCACACATACACACTCAAACATTCACATAGGTGTAAAAAACACACGCTAACACACAACCCCAGCCGTACAACGTGCTCGTGTCACACCCACACTCAGATTAAGTGACGCGTATCTGATTCTCTGACTCACACAAGGAGGCTAAAACCATGTTTATATATGCACAACGCTGATGTATTCATTTGAACATCTCCGCATTCTATTTCACAGCAATTTCACAACGAGTTTCTGAGCCCGGCTTTCTTCGCTTGAAGTATTTCGGATCTAAGATAAGACCTTACAACGAGGAGACAAACGATTCTGACAGGAGTGTGCTGGGGAAAAAAAAAAAACGCCTCCTTATGTGAGAGTCAGTATTCAGAGAGAGTCTGTGGCCTGCATGGGAGGAGCTTTTCATACGTGCACAAACATAATCCTTCACTTCAGATGAATGTTTCACAGGACAAACACTTTATTCTTGCATGTACAGCGTCCTGATTGGCCACTGTATGTTTCCTCACCAGGAATCAAGAAGTCAAGGCTGGAGAAGAGAAAACGTCTCATTTCTACACGATGTACAACACCTGCAAGCTCAAGTACCTCTGCACACTTCTCTTTGAGCTGCTTCCATCGTCAGGTCACAGGCTGAACTCGAAAGCAGAGCTGAATATTGTTCAAACTAGAGGAGAAAAAAGAAAAGATGTTTTCCTCTGACCTCAAGTGTTTTGCTTCTGTATATAACGTGAGCGATCTGTGGGTGTATTTCAAATTCATTTGAGAGCTACAGCTTCTCAAGAACCGAGTCAAGTTGATGAGATATGAGAGAGGTTCTTTATTCAATCTTTGCTTTATCTAGTTTAAACACAAATGTCTGAATGGATTCTTTTCTGTGATTGGTCCATGATCCCACATCATGAGATGTACTCACTAAAAAAAAGTTTCTTTCTGCTGTGACTGCTGGTTTTAGTGTCTATATATGTTCCCTTGGTATTGTGATGTGTTTTGGGAGGTATTCCCCCCAGGATTTACTTTTTTAAAAACCCTTGTGCTGCTATGAGACTATCCCACTGTTTTTTTTCCGCTTATCTGAGGTCGGGTCGTGGTGGCAGCAAGCGCATTAAGTCAACCCAGACTTCCCTCTCCCCAGCAACGTTTTCCAGCTCCTCCTGGGGGATTCTGAGGCGTTCCCAGATCAGACAGGATACATAATCCCCTCCAGCAAATTCTGGGACTACCTGGGGTCGCCCCGAAAAACCTCCAAAGGAAGGCATACAGGAGGATCCTAATCAGATGCCCAAACCCCCTCAACTGGCTCCCTTCAATGCAAAGGAGTAGCGACTCTTCTCCGAGCTCCCCCTGAATGTCTGAGCTCCTCATCCTCTCGCTAAGGCTGAGCCCCGACACCCTCCGGAGGAAACTCATTTCGGCTGCTTGTATCCGCGGTCGTATTCTTTTGGTTACTACAGCTCATGACCACAGCTGAGGGTTGGAATGAAGACCAAGCGGTAATTTAAGAGCATTCCCTTCAGGCTGACACTCTTATCAAAAGTGACGTTCATCAGATAGTAAGTTTTCCAAAAAATGAATAAATAATGAATTCAGTTTTTTGACAGTTTTTCTGTATCTCTCACACTCTTGTTGTTGTTATATTTACTGTCCCAGTTTTTTTTTGGATCAACAGGTGATAATGATTTCTTGCTGCTAGCCTCACTTTAGATAAAAACTGTTTGTCTCCTCCCACATCTGCCCGAGGAAGATCTCTTGGATCAAAATAATGCCCTGTTTGAAATAAAGTTCCTCATTTGGAGGTGAACAGAGTGCAGTGTGGACCTTCCTCTTTTTTCTGCACTTAATACAATGTGTTGTCCTGCACCTGTTTACATTTTACTCAGATGTGTGCACACTAGTTTTTCCCTTTTTAGATGTATACTTTGCAAATGAATAAATAAAGATGAGTCAAATGTCACAGAAGGACAGTGTGAAGGCTCTGCCTCTTATAGCTAATATTTACTAAGTTAAATATAATGTATAAATGTAATAATTAAGGAGAGGATAGGTTGGAATTTCAAGAGCATTCACCGCAATATTTGTAACAGGATCATCACTAAATCAGTCTTTATTAGTACAGCGCCAAATTCCTCTGAAATTTCTGTTCAGAGTCGATGCTTGTCAACAGGCAAATCAGGCAACTGCTTGGCGCCTCAGGCCAGTAAGGGACCCCCGAATGCTGACAAACTTAGAGTAGGAAACCTCCCTAATGGGGCCCCATCTCACTGCAATCACTCTCATGTAATAATCCTGTAAGAACCATAGCTCGTCGATTAAAGTCACTGAAGGAAAATGAAGAGGAATTATCCTTCTGGGAGTGAAAAAGAAAGAGGAAGAGTGTCAGGACACTGGCAGACTTAATGGTGGTTGGAGGGGCCCAAAATAAATTTTTGCCAAGGGCCCCAACAGACTAGAATCGCCCCTGTTTCTGAGGGGAGCTAAAACAGAAATACGTTCACCTTGAAGAGAGAGAAATAACTTAACCACATGCATGTCTATGTATTCTTTCATATATTTTTTTACTGATCCAAACAGTTCCATAAACTCTCCAGTGACCGACAGACACCAGCGCGCATGAACTCACCGTGACTGTTGCAGCGTAGCGTCTCCACCAGCCTGTTGTCCTGGTCGTAGCACACCATGGCCTGGTAGCGGTAGCCCTGTCCACACTCCTTGATGTCTCCCTGGACCTTCAGCCCGAGGGTGCTCTCCGCTCTGTCCGCTTCGGGCAGGATGCAGTCTGACCAGTTCCCCACCGGCTGGGCGTTGTACTTGTCACAGGGGCAGTACTGGGTCTCACTCAGAGGGTACATTTGGGTGTTCTTGCATTTGTCTTTCTTCTTGCTCCTCCCTGAGGATCAGCAGAGGGACAGAGATGAGCAGAGTAGCCGGGGGAGAGGTGACTCCACAGGGTGATGGTGGATTTCTGTCTCTGTGAGGCCAGAGCAGCTTTCCATCTTATCATACTCAAGGCTACTGTCAAGGCTTCGTTTGGGATAGTGTACTCACTAAAAAAAAGATTCTGGCTGACTCAACAGTTGCTCATGTTTAATACATGCATCAGGGTTTCAACCTAGACCAGCTCAACGATTTTTATCTTCCAACATGTCTGTCATTAATCAAAGATCACAGAGCATAAAAAACGTTTTCATTAGTGGCTCTTTTCTCATGAAGAATAAGCAGACTTACCTTTGATAACTCTCTAAATAATATCCCACAGGATTTCAACCTGCAGTTTTTAGAGTCTCCATGACGCTGATTTTGTTCTTTGCATCTGAATAATTTCAGTAAAGTTCTGGAATCGTTTCATAATCAGACCACAGCTGCTTGCTGCTAATTGCATTAGAGCAACATGCTGTGACTAACAGGCTACAACAAAGTATGCTAGTATGCATTCTGCTCCACATTATCATACACTTTACTTCTCACTTTAACTTTCACTGATTTAAAAATGTCAAACTTCCAGACTTCTCCAAAGATTTATTTTAGGTCATATCGACACCAGAACACAGAAGCTTGTAGCTTATTATGATCATGTTTTTAATCTTAAATAAAACTGTTATTATGTGTGTTACCTTCGGACTATGCTCTTTGTTATGCTTGCAGGCTTTATGTTTTTAAAAGTGATATTAAATATTGTCTGATGCTCTGTGCTTACACTCTTTGGGGAATGGATTTTCAATCCACTTTCTGGGAGGTAAAAGTCGACTTTCTCCCTCCTCGGTAACCTCTTGTGCAGGTGTCTTAATGCATTGCACTCTCTTGTTTGTCATTTTGCTTTTATGGCTGCGATGCATAGGGCGTCTCTCTGGGGACAGCCTGATGGATAACAAAGACTAAGGAGTTATTTCAGATTTGTTGCTTCAATCCCACTGGAGCATTTAGCTGGCAAGAACTATCTGAATAGATTTACGACTTGTTGTTTCTTTTTACTGCTTGTGTCTTGGAGCGTTACCATCAACATTAGGCCCTAAATTGCCTTGTACTTCACCAACACTTTAACTACAGTGTACCAAAGCTCAGCAGAAAAACGGGGTTCAAGAACAGCAGCTGGTTGTGTGTGTGCTGTGCCGCTCTCTGTTCTCACCTATCAATGCTCTCTTTCTGGTGCGGACTCCTACACAGTCAGCTGTGCAGGACGAGAACTTGGACCAGTTGGTCAGCTGGCAGTCATCCTGGCAGGGGAGCTGACAGCGCTGAGTGATGGCAGGCATGGCCTTGGCGAATTTCAGGCACTCGCCGATGTCGGCCTGCGTCCCGTCCAGCTGGCGACAGGACACAGCTGGAAGAGGGGGAGAGGAAGAGGGGTCAAAAAGGGCCTCATTACATTGCGAATGTGTTTTTTATTGGTTCAGCCGATTGATTGGCTATCACAGTAAGGATATTGTTGCACACAATGGATTTTTATTCAGCTGATAATTACCTCCGTCTAACGGCTGATGCAAATAAGTCAACTCATTAATCCCCATTGTGGGACTCGAAAAGTTCATGGCTGACAGCAGAGAGTGAGAAATACTCAAACGTAGAAGACTGATGGATGAACGTCAGTAAAGTGAAATATTAATTGACGTTGCACTCAAGTTGTCTTCCAATGAAACCATCAAAAAAAGACGGTGACACTTTACTTTGATGGTCAGTCTGTTGACAGTCAACAAGCTATCAGTAGACATCCACCATAACAGTCAAGTTACATGCATTCAACTAACTGCTGGTAGACTTCCAGGTCTTTTGGAGTCAGCCTCTAGTGCAGTGGTTCTCAACTGGTTGAGCCTCAGGACCCGCCACAGACTCCTTCATGAAAAATCGCGACCCAAATGACTAACATGTTTCAGTCAATCAGATTGTGTTTTATAAAAGTGTGCAGTTTGGACCTCAGATGGTACAAAGCGTGATAGAAGAAAGAAACTGAACCAAGCAATCTTGTATAAAAAAGAGCTTCAATTTTTCTTCAAGGCACACCTTCGCGACCCACTGAAAACGGCCCTGCCACCCACTTTTGGGTCCCGACCCACCCCGACGAACTGCAGAATTTTGCACTTCCTTATCTGCTTTATTTTTCAATACTGCTTGGTCTCATCCCCAACCAAGCCACACCCCCACATTATGACAGCCTGCCCTCAGGCCTGTCACTTCCTTTTTCCCCTTCAAACCAAACCTGACATGCTGTGTCTGAATGCTAAGCTAAGCTAAGCTATTCAGCAGCAGCTTGTATCCTTAACAGTCAAATTTGAAAATAACCAATCCTCACATCACTCTAGTTGAGAGCGTTCAGTGAAAAACAATTACAAGCAGAGCAGACACAAGCGAGTTTCCACCTCAAACGGTTCGGAGCATACAACTCAATTTGTGTTGTTTTACATCATCCCCGTCTTTGTTTCTTTCAATAAAGCCTATTACTTGTGTTGCTGCAATATTTCATTTTTTTTTTTTCCCCCTGTGATGTGATGCAGACGTTCTGCAGGGCTGTACCTACAGAGAAATCAATCTCTCAGCAAATTTCTGCTGAGCCCCCGTGGGCACTGCTATTGGTTTGGAAAGGTGGTGTGGGAGGTCAGGTGTGTGTGTGTGTGTGTGTGTGTGTGTGTGTGTGTGTGTGTGTGTGTGTGTGTGTGTGTGTGTGTGTGTGTGTGTGTGTGTGTGTGTGTGTGTGTATGCGTGCAAGACAGCAAGCACTTCTTCTGTGTTTTATAGCGTCTACAGTGACCGCCCCTCCCCTTTAAGAAAAGGTCTCTGTGCAGGTAAAGAACACAACACACTGACAGGAGGACACAGAGCAGGCGGGACAGCATGCCGTCTTTACTTAACGTCAATGACAAACAGATTTCTGCCGTTTAGAGGTGTCGGAGAAGGTGAAAAGGAGAGCAGGTAGGTCTGCACATCAGGTGTCACAAAGTGTTAAATCAGGAGAAAAAGCTGCACAGACTGAGGAATAGTGCGGTGAATAAGTCCAAAGTGGACCTATAAAGCATTTTCATGAATAAATTGATTCCCCCCGTCCATTACTGTAAGCTATTGAAGAAGAAACAGAAATATAAGCACTAATAATGGCCTTCTATAGGCGCAGGAACATAATGAAATTGATCATTCTGCGTGACCCCCTGAAATTGAATTTCTATGAAAGCCTCCCAGGACTACATGGTACATCCATCCTCTATAAAAAAAAAAAAAAAAGGCAAGAGGAAATATGCTTTAAAGGAGGAGAGGCACAACTCCTGTAAAATACTTCTCAGCTGTGCGTGAAGCCCATACCGAGAGGAAGTTTGGCTGTCATAAGTTATAGGCGAGGTGCAGCGTTTCCATCTCCATTTCAACAAGAGACATTCGATTAAAATTGCATGACAAGAGCCTGAGGTGGGAAAAAAAAAAATAAAAAAAGCGGTGAAACAATCCAAACTGTCAAACGAGTCTCCAGAGGCACACGGTGAGTTGTGAACACATTTCCTTCCCAAACTCAATAAAATAAAAAAATAAGGAAACAGGAAAAAAAAAGAAAAAAGTGTGTTGTTGATGTTTTTTTATGGGTGTCAGCTTCAGTTTGTGTCACGTCTCTTTAAAAAAAAAAGAAAAAAAAGTGGGCTGATTGGATTTGTGCTCTGAGTAAAATAGGTCTTTTCTATAAATCTTGGCACATCTGCTGGATCATGGCGGGGCTCCAGACGCAGCGCAACGAGAAAAACATTCAGTTCACGGTGATTAGCAACGCTTGCATTAAGATGCAGAGCGAGAGCAGAGATGTAGAGATCGGTTTCAGTACCTCTGGTTTGAAGTCCCGGTCCACAGGTCTCCTGAGCACCCACGTGGTTCTGTCGGAGAAACCACGGGACCAGCTGGCACTTCCTCCACTTGTGGGTTTTCCACCTGGAAATAAGAAGAACAACACAAAGACATTTCATCGTGTTCACTGTCACACTGACTGGTCACTGCTCTATGTAAGACGGGAGATAAAGTTCTTTATGTGAAGCTCCTGTGAGGAGTTTTTCACTGCTTATGAAGGGACTGGATTTATACTGATGCCTCCTCATCAGCATCAAAAACAGACAGTGTAGCCAGATGGAAAAAACAGCAATATCGTGCTGCAGCTTTAAAATTATCGTTTTTTTTCTTAAAACTATCGTACATATTGAATTAAAAAAATGAGACGGGTCATAAATGCCACACTGAAAGGCAAAACTCTAAATGTAAATAAAGAACAAACAAAGGAATAAACTATAAGTGTAGATTGTTTGTGAACTTCTCCGTCTCCATCTGCTGTGTTGCTTAGCCAGTAGCATCTTAAGTTGTGCGTTTTCCTGCTGTGCTTTAACAGGGCATCAGATATGATTTGATTGCCAGGTATTATTATCATGTTACTTCAGCATTTTTTGCACTATTCACCACTGCACTGTTTCATATTTAGTCATGTAAATAGTAGTCTTTTCTTATTATGTTTATTGTAGATATTTAATGTTGAACCTGTACATAAGAGCACAGTTCACCAAAGTTAAATTCCTTGTGTGTGTAAGCATACCTGGCCAATAAATCTGATTCTGATTCTGAGGTAAAGCTTGGCAGCAGAGCGATGGGCATGCTGGCGAGGTGCTGATGTGATTTGTCGCTCTCAAATCACAAACAATGTTTGATTGCAGGGACATTGAAATTGCAAAATTATTGAACATTTGACCTTTTCTGCGATTATTGATCGTACATTGTACAAGAGGACAAAATTATCGTACAAATACGATAGTTCGATCTGGTAACACTGAAAACAGCACAGAGCTTCAGCGGCAAGATTTTTTTATTCTAATGTTAGTTATTTTATATACACGTCCCCTCTGCTGCAGGGTCGATGTCAGATGAGATCATTAACAGCACACTGCCCAAACAGACGTTAATAACATTTCCCACTGCACGGATTCATTGTCGCACTGAAGACATTTTCAATAAAGAAGGGAGAGATTCTTTGTCTTCACACGCATGTTCACAACAGTTGTCCCGCTTTCTCCACAGGGGGCGCCAAAACCAACACGACGCCTGAGTTCCTCACAGGAGCTTTAGCCGTTTATTGAAAATATCTCCATGTGATTTTAATTTTCCTTAACCACTAATTTTATTTATGTTGCAGAAATGTCCAAAACATTGAACAGAAGGTTTGTCCAAGGCCCTGTGTGTTCAATAGTTATCAATGAGGAGAGAGCGTCTGCAGCAGCATGCGGTCGCCTGGAGCCCGCCTTTTTCTGTGCGCCAGTTGAAAGTCTTCTAACTTTTTAGAAAAGGCGCTGTTGACGTTGGAAATATACCATATTTCCAGTATTTGTGTCTCCTATGGATCACTGACCTGTACCCACATCCTCCTCGCAAAAACTTTGACAAAACTTCTTTCTGGTATCCGTCTCACTGTATCACCTGAAGTAAGTTTACCTGAATCCAGGACAGACTTTGGGGAGCTCGCAGTCCTGCTCCTCCTCCAGCACCTCTGGACACTCCTGTCCTCCGTTGGACGGCTGCTGGATGACGAGGCGTTTCCTCGACTGCTTCGTCTTCACCGCGTTGCCGGCTGAACGGACACAGACGATAAAAGTGATGAGGAACATGTCGACGTGATAAGCTGCGCTGGTTCTGCTAATAGTCCTTGGAGAATGAACTTGGAGACTAGTACCGCCAAATCTAATTGGACAGCTATCGGAGGACAACATGCACGTCTGATGGCTGATATCAAGCCAACAACGATGATGTGGAAAAATCCCATTAGACCTTGGAAATGACTCCGATTAAATTGATGGTATTTACATGTGCGGAGATGCCCTCTAGTAGTTCATTAAGATGAAACGAGCCTCTGGATGGTCCTGCTTGTAAACCTCTGTGTGTGGGCGCTGTTTGTAATTCTCTGCACAAGGTGAAGATATCAACGCCAATGAATTAAAATGCACGGCCAGCGGCACGGCACGCTCAGAATGAGGTGATTTATGTCGCCGGTTCACATGAGGAGGTCATCAAAATATGGACGATAATGATTTGCAGCCGTAAATCAGTTTAATGTGTGTGTGTGTGTGTGTGTGCAGCTTCTGGACAGCTTGTGCGATGGCTGCCTGACAGAGGTGACCTCATCTGAGCAATGTTTTTCTTTCACAGCACGGAAACAACAACAACAACAACAACAACAGCAGCAGCAGCGCCATGCACTTGCTGACACTTGTAGTCACGGGTGACTCGGCATGCCAGGTCGGCCCAAAAGGTTGTCTTACACGCAAATCTGTCAAATTAATTATGTGAAATGTGATGTGAGTGCAGATCTGAAGTGGTAGTGTGTGTGTGTGTGTGTGTGTGTGTGTGTGTGTGTGTGTGTGTGTGTGTGGGCCTCTGTGTGGAGCGGCCCACCTCTGTAGTTTTCCACACGGTTAACTCAAACTTCTTTCTGTGCAGGGACGCTTGAAGTGAGGCATGCTGGGAGTGCTGAGAGAAGTTATTTATATGATGGAGTGATTTGAATGTGTTGGATTATTAACAGGCCTTCTCAGAGCAGTAACAACAAACAAGCTTCACACAGATGTGGCCTTTGACCAGATCATAGTTTAAAAATCAACAAATGAGGGGCGCTGGTGGCGCAGCGGTTCAAGTCCTCCAAGCGGGCGGCCCAGGTGACTGTGAAATGTTTGGAAGGCATATAGCTTTTGGAAATGTTGTACGCTGCTATCTTTTAACTGTGCTGTTTGTCCTTTTAACATTGACCCCCCCCCCCCAAAAAAGGCTTTTGTCTTTTGCCAGGCAGTCTTTGTAAATAATAATTTGTTCTTAATGACCTGCCTGGTTAAATAAAGCTAAAACTAAATAAAACTCCAATAAAGGCACAAAATGCACAAAATTACATCCTAAAAAAAAAAGAAAAATCACTGAGTGACGAGCGGATTCACAAACATCTGCGCACATTCAAATCGTTGGAGTGTGTGAGCATTTAAAAACTAAAATAGCAGGACTTTAAAATCAGTTTCATTCCCTTTCAGAGATATTTATGAGGCAGTATGTCTCCAAAGAGAGAAGAAATGTCTCCTTGCAGGCAAATCTTTTTCCTTCACTGTACCTGCGTCACAGGTGACAGGGCACGGCGTCCAGTCGCTAAAAGGGGTCATGATACAGTCCTTCTTGCAGGGCAGCTGGCATGGTCGCACGGTGCTGGGGCGAGGGCCGTCTGGACACCTGAGATAGAAAAAGAAAACGCAGACACACATTGAGCCGGGCTGCTGGGAGCACTTTACACATTCAGCGTAACACATCCACAAATGGTCTCGATCACTGAGAGGCAAAAAAACCCAACAAAAAAACCCCACAGAATTATGTGAATGTGCAGCAGGAGATTGTTTCTAAATGGATTTCTAGGGGACACTCACGTCTCAGTCGAAAATGTGACTCCTGGTAAAAATCCTATTTTGGTAAGTATCAGACTAAAAGGAAATTGCTTTTTTGTAACTCAAAAGGTGCAGAACAAAAAAAAAAAAAAACACCGGTTAGAGCAACAGAACTCCTCAGTGTTCAATTTGTCTAAGAGCCACATGAAACTTCAATACACAGTTTGGATTCCTGCTAATTTCAAAGCTGCATTCTTTATTTTTTTCCTGGTGTCATCATCAGGAAACCATAATCTAGTGCAGCAGGGAGATGGTGGTGTTATTGCTCTGTATGTCTAGATTTAATAATGCTGTTGGCTATCGGCACTTTACCACCAACAGGAGGAAACAATTGAAACCAGCAGGTGCTGTAGAACACAGTGCCCATAAAGGGTTTGTGTAAGACGCCACCCTGAGCTTAAATAATGTACTTTGATTAAATTTCAGCAGAGTCCAAACACACCCAATGCACACATGTCTGGTGGAAGTTCTTGGTTAGATTCACTTTTACAAATGTTGCCATCAGCGCCACCCTAACTCCCTTGCATGCCTGCTGCAGACGGCTCCGGAGCTGCCTGAGCGGGGATGGACTTCAGACGCAGGGTAGTGGAGCCAGAGGAAGCACACACATTGAGTAAAGTAAAAACTGTAACAGAGCGGAGACTGACCGGACGCACATCTGCTGGAATTTAGAGGATAAAATTGGATCCCACTAGTGCTTGTTTGAATGTGAAGTCTGCTGTTAGTGCCTGTTCATGAGTTTGGTCTGCTTTTCTTGCATATTTGTTAGATGTTTGATTTCAGTTTTAGTAAATTTAATTCTTCCATAGTCCAGGCTTGAACCTTCCTCCAAGTCTAACCCAGTGCAGGCTCGCTCTCATAAGCGAGCCCCCCATGTTCACCTCTGAAAGGTGGGCTGAAGTTTGATTTTCTTTTTGTTGCATCTCATCAGGATGCCTTTCGTTTGCCTCCCTCTGGAGTTCTTCCAGGCACCTCCAACTGGGAGGAGACCCAGAGGTCACTGGAGGGATTTTATATCGCCTTTGGCCTGGGAACACCTTGGGATCCCCCAGGAAAAGCTGGAAAACACTGCTGCACAGAGGGACGTCTGGGGCAACTTGCTTAGCCTGCAGCCTCTGATAAGCGGTTGGATAATGGATGGATGATGGAGGTTTCTGATATTTCTGGAGTGTGCACATTTCATGTGTTTCTGTGAGTGTGACCCAGAAGGGACGTTTTCAGTGGCAGAGATTTGCACTGGAGCTGAAATGTGATTGTTTTGAAAACAGGTGAACATGTTGTCCTGCTGTACATAAGTTAGAACCAGGTTACTGAAGCTTTAATTCAAACCTGTTGTTTTGATTTGATGCATTTGTATGTGGAGCTAAAATGCCTGCATGTTGACCCCTGCATACATTAATAATGCCGACAGTTTAAACACACTTGCATTGCACAAGACTTTTTTTTATTTTTTTTTGTCACTGATGTTGTTGTTTCTTCTATCTATATTTGCAGCGGAGGGTTGGCACAATTGTTTTCTGCTTGGAGAGACACGAGTGCTTGCGTCAGTCCTGCTCTAACCCTAACCCTTACCCCCCATCAGCTCGTCGTTTTTTCCTTCATCCGGCTGACAAACAAACGATGCAGAACAGAATCCAGAACAGAAACCCTCTGGTAACCTCCCTGGCAAAGGTAATGAAAACATCCCTTAACAATTTTAAGGTCTGACTTTGTTTTCATCAATTTATAATCAGGCTAAATGTTTTTTGATTCCTGGTGCTGCAACTCATTTTCTGAAGACTGATATGTGTTTCTGTGCAGCTTTTTTGTAAAGTTGTTGTCTTTGTTTGCACCTGGAATGGTCATTTTTGTCGTGCTGGTCCATCCGTCCATTATCTTTACCGCTGGAGTTGAACCCAGCTGTCATTGGGCGAGAGGCCACCAGCCAATCACAGGGCTGACATATAGAGACAGACAACCAGCCACACTCACATTCACACCTATATAAATAAACTTGCCAAACGGGCAATTTAGAGTCCAAAGACAACGTGCATGTCTTTGGACTGTGGGAGGAAGCCGGAGTACCTGGAGAGAACCCACACATGCACGGGGAAAACATGCAGACTCCACACAGAGAGGCACCTGTCAGACGGGGATTCAAACCAGGACCCTCCTCACTGTGACACAACAGCGACAACCACTAAACCACCATGCAGCCTTTTTCTGATTCTGATCATTTGTCAATCGTGTTGTTTCTTGCATTAATTGCAGCAGCATTAAATATGCAACAAACACAGAAAAATACAACAGTCTCACAGTGCGGGGGAGTGGACTTGATGTTTAGTTGGCACGTAATCAAATATAATCCACAGAAATCCATAAACACAAGGTGGAGTTTTCTAGAGTTTCATTACAAACATTTGTTCAGGAGCGATGTCCATGATCTCTTCTTACTCTTGGGAGCTTAATCAAATTGCAGCTCTTACTGAAATATAAAAAGGTTTACCCATCTGGTAAAACATCAGCCCGGCTCCTAATGACTTTCATTTATATGTATGAACAATCAGAATTCAGCGGACATTTAAACCACGGGCTTCTAGAAATATAAAGCGTGATTTAAAGCTTTAATAAATCTCACTGTGGAGGTTCGGCGCACCAACCATCTGTGTGTTGCTTGAGTACAGAATGTAATTATTCTCAGCACAATCTAGGGCAATAAAAACTGATGAAAACCTTCGTAATCACATCCAGTTTATGGCTGATGTATGCCATCTGGCTGACAGGACTTTAAAGAAATACAGAGGGGATGGTCATATGTCCCAACAGGCACCACAGGAAATGTTTACTCTGGTCTCCATGCGAGGGGTTTTAAATGGATTTCTGTCTGCCGAGGAAACTGTCACACCGAGCTCTTAAAAGGCTAAAAGCCAGCAGACAATGAGACCGGCCTGAGGACACACACTCCCTTCTTTTAACTGGATTCTGCTATCAGCGAGTGATAATCCCTTTGATGGAGCTGAATTCAGGTTCAAGCTGAGGTTTGTTGAACAAGGGTCATGTTTAATCTTCAGTCATTAAAGTACCTAAAGTCCCTCGTGCATGCTACAGGGACCCGGAGAAATAGGTTGAGGTGGACCTGCTGGAAGACATCTTGTAATCTGATCTGTGCAACGCTGCATCTGGACCGTGGCGGCAGGATGTTGCCGCTCTGTTTCCTCATCCCGTGGCTGACACAGCGATCATCTGGGTCAGGTTCTAATGTCACTGAGAACGAGCGCTGTCCTCTGGGCGTTCCACTCGTTAGCGTGGCGTTATCGGGGGAAGTGATAGTGAGCCTCGCAGGGAAAATGTAATAATGTAACAGAGACACAAGGAGAGATTTATTTTTAATACCAATAGACAGAGCTAAATCCCTCTCGAGCAGAACAAATCCTCTGGTGTCTTCATACAAGTGAACGGGTCCCCAGGGAAAAAAACAGCTGCCTGATGAAGCAGAAGAGGAGGGAGGGGGAGGGAGGGGGGGGTTCATTTACATTTTCAGCCTTCAGCTGACGCTTCACCGTCGCAAAGAAGTGAATGAACAGGTGTGTGGCTCGAGGACTCTTCAAAAGATCCAACTAACCCTGAGACTGCACAATCATCTCAGCAGACTACCCGAGCGTCTCCAGGATGTATCCGTTTATACGGCGTACAGTGGAGAGACACTTTTAATATGTAGAGTCTGCAGAGATCAAGAGGCTCTTTATCAAGCCGAACCTGGCAGAGGATACAGTGTGAAGATAAAAATAAACAGCGCGCAGAAATCAGCAAGATCTAAATACAATCAGAGTAAATATAGAGCAGACAGAGGAGCACATGATTATAGGTGGGCCAATGAAAAAAGGAGGGGGGGGGATATCAAACCTGAACGTCTACAGAAACCACATAACTCATGTCTCAGCAAATCAAAAGGAACAAACCTTATCGTTTCAATTCAAGTCATTTCAAACTACTTTACAGATTATACTGTGAGGGCCCTCCGTCCTAGCGGGGCCTGCTATTGTAAAAGGACTTAAGCTTGTTTAGTTCTTTTCTCGTCTTCTGAAGACTCAAAGCGCTTTTACACCGCAGGTCACACCTACAAATTCACACACTGATGGCAGAGGCTGCGATGTAAAGAGTCCATCAGAAGTAACTAATCCCATTCATACACATTTATACGCCCCAGACGAAGCAGTGGGAGCATCTTGGGCTTAAGCGTCTTGGCTCAAGGACACATCGGATATGTTGCTGCAGGAGCTGGGGATCGAGCCCCCGACCTTCTGGTTGAGAGACGACCGACTCCACGACGGAGCCGCAGCCGCCCCATTTGTGTTTTTGCCCTTCTGTCTGTGTGTGTGTTTTGTGTCCCTGCAGACGTGGTCAGTCTCTCAGGTGATCGGGGAGTCGTATTCTCATCCTCTCTCATCTCGTACCAGCGTCACGCCATCGCCACAGCGCCTCAATGCACCTTGCCTTATTGCAGTTTGCTCATGTTAGTTTAGTTTTACACACACAACATGCCGCACACACTCACACACAACGACAGACACACCTGCTGTACGTAAACAAACTTTACACCGTTTAGTTAAAACCGTACGTTTCCTTTGCTTTTGTCAGGACTTTAGAGCCCGGCCGTGAAACTACAACAGAGCTGAAATATAAAATATGACCTCAAAGGAGAGACCAATGTTAAGCAGACGGATAAGTCTTCAACCAGACCGGATAAACTGAGCCTCAGCCATATAAAAGAATAAAAGATCTGTGGTGCTAAAAGGATGAAGTCAGTAAAAGCATTTTAAAAACCTGAGAAGAATTCGGTGATGTGATGGCAGAGAGGATGAAAGGTTTAGAACGACGGTCAACTTTACAGACATGTAAAACATAACGACGTCCTGACGGCTACAGAGACAATTCACTAAAAAGCACATGACCAGAGGAAGCTCAAATCAAAATGAGTTCAGAGCTCTCTGTTGTTGTTGTTGTTGTTGTTGTTGTTGTTGTTGTTGTTGTTGTTGTTGTTGGTAATGAACTTTGCTCTGAGTTACCAGAAGAGCAGAGCACCCAGTACTCTCTTAATATTTTGCACTTGAAATGTCTGTCAGCACAAGTTTCGATGCAAATGTGATTCTGATGAGCAGGTATCACTACACAGCTGAAGGTGCTGGAACTCCTTGAGGGTTTATTTTTGAGAGACAAACAACAACAACAACAACAACAACAACAACAACAACAACAACAACGAGTACGATAGATTTAAAGCTACAATGGCAGTACATGTTGACACAACATTCAAACACGGCCCCTCCTCCTCTTCCGGGGTCTCTCACTGCAGTGGACATTTACTTCTCGTACTTACACTGAGAGCTACCACACGCTAGCACAAGCTACCCACCGCTGTTCGGGGCTCCTGCCTGTCCAACAGGAAGCAGACCCACATCGCACGCTCGGGTGAACGACATCATAAGGTTCCACCGCGTTCAGAAGGAGCTTTATGTGCTCGGTGTTTCACCTCACTGTGATTATAATCTCTCCTCTGTGCCGCTACGTCCACGTCCTTTTTGTTTAAGTCTGCATTTTATTTATTCGGAAAAAGCTGCTGACTCTTTTTTACAATATCAGAAACTGTAATGATGATGAATGGATGAGCGACAAATCATATTGCAGAGTTGTTGTTTTCAACGAGAAGATGTTTCATATTCTTGTATTTTAGGTTCTGGGTATTTATTCATGATTGAACGTTTTGCAGCAAACATCTCCCCCCGTCATGACACTGACACAGAGTTCATCGATGTGATTGACTCCTGGAGCTCCTCGACAAAGACAGGATTAAACCTTTGACCTTCTTAGACCGTCTCTGCTGATGGAAGAAATGAATATCTGAGGATGAGGCAAGATTTACTGATTTACAGTAAAAAGAGACAGAAGAGTCAGCACACTGTCCTTTAAGTTTCCTTTTTTCTGGGTAAGAGCAGAAAAACAACATTTCAGCATCAGCCTGATGATAAGTGTTGGCCTCTGGTTTCGATTAGTATGGTCTTGACTAAAACACTAGTGATTTGTACTTGTACCCACTTTTAACTTCTAAATCTTGCCATCCAGCTCTCACTCTTCTTTTTTTTCCCCATAATGCCCTTTGTTTCCATCCTGTGAGTTTTTAAGTGCTTCAGATTTAGGGCAACTAGTCGACTCGCTGCAGGTTTTCCCTTCAACGGAGAGAAGCATCCCTTTTGTTCCTCTTACAGTCTAATTATATTGTAGCCCTGTTAATGATGGGGTATTATCCAAATTTAGATGATTAAAATTCTATTATATTCCAGTTTGCGGGGAGAACAGGACGCGTTTGTTGCCAGAATAGAGACAACACAATGCTTGGCTGGAAGGCTGCGTCCGTGGGGGTGTGAAGGCGACTTGTAATGTTGGTATTTTTTCATATTTTAGTACCTATACAATTTGTTTTCTTCCTTTATTCAGCCTCTTGTATTGTCTTTGCTTGTCTCACTCATTGTGCTTTCTGTGAGCGGGAACAATTCCTATCAAGAGGACGCTTTGGAGTGCTTTGTCTTATCTCTTATCTTAGCCTAGCACAGTTTACTAGTGTGTTTTTATTACTGTGTGAACGTACAAGAATGAAGTCAATGAAGCCCTTCAGTAATCAGCATCTGTGGTTTTTCACTGACAGTCAGTGTCACGGTCTCGTAATGATCTTTAAATGTCATGATTTGTAGACGAGGCGGGGACACGCACATCCCGGGCGCTGGGAGCTTGTCCCAAGGCGCAACATTAAAAAAGAGCAGCCGGGCTAATGCTCCTGTTTTGCTATTAGCGAGTTGACTAATCTGTTCGGCGAGAGGCTTTTTCCATTCGAGAGAGAAAAGAAAAGAAAGAAACCAGAGCAGATGGTTGCGCAGGATGAAGAGCGGAGACTCAAAGCGAAAGAACCGTCGGTAGTTTTTAAAAAAGAGCGCACAAACACACACAAAAAAAAAAAAAAAACAAGGTCTGGAGAGACAAGATAAGGCCTAATTAATTTCATCATCAAAACTACGGACTACAAAACAAGAACATCATTTGTTTAATTTAGCATAAAACAGCTGCAGTTCCTCAGCAGCCTTTTCAGAGGTGCCTCACACCTCCTTCTCGAGGGCTTTTATCGATCTATCACAGTCGCAAAAAAAAACAGCGAGTAAACACAGCCTCCATTAGAGGAGCCGGCAGGGAGATGATTGACTGAGCTTAATACTGTCGAGCATCATAAGCCATGAATCATTCAGTTCCCTTTCCCACAAATTCCACAGCATCAATGTGATTACACAAACACACATTTGGTAGCAGTCAGCACACAGACTGTCGGGATCAATAAGCAGACGTTGTTGTTTTTATCCTCAAACCACAACAGCTTTTTTCTCTCTCCATAGGATGATGGCAGCCCAAGCCTGCGGCAATGACATATCCGTCTCTGTTTCGTCCCTCTTTTCTATCTGGCTTTGACAGTCAGCGTTTATCTGTGTGTGTGTGTGTGCGCGCGCGTGTGTGTGTGTGTGTGTGTGTGTGTGTGTGTGTGTCTCCGTGCCATGCACCCTGTGAGGTTCACCGCCTCGGGCTCCAGGAGGAAGACAGCTCAGATCCATCAATGAATGAGACGGGGCACATCTGCATACGCCGGGCGCAGGCGGCCATGTTTGTTTGTTCTGCCAGGATCCCATGGGTGCACTGATCAAGAATACCTGCCAGGTGGATTGTGCCGGATGAAGACGTGCAGAGCAGAAAAAACAAACAGCCATATCAAGTCACTCCTGGGCGTGCAGGCGAGGGAACGCTGCCTCGGAGCAGCAGATGGCCAGAACACTCTGAACACTCAGGCTGCTGCATCTTTATACTCTTTGTTTGGTTCGAGAGATGACCAAACAACCTTTGTTTGGTCATCTCCAATAACAACAGTCGAGCAGACCACAGCGGCAGGTGGTCTTTCACATCGACATGTGACAAAAATCTCATGGAAGAAGGATCAAAACTAATCAGGGATAAGGGCTGCTCGATTATGGAAAAAATCATAATCATGATTATTTTGAATATAGGGATCACAATTATTAAACACGATCTTCTGCACATTCAACATGTTGCAGGCTTGAGACAAACACCTGGGTGCTGTGTCAGTGACCGCTGAATAGTGAATGATTTGTCTGAGACTTTCAGGGCAAGCCTTCTGACATCACCTCTCTTAGAAAAATACAAAAGTTCTTTAAAGGTTGACATTGAGGGAGCACACAGCAGCTGTTTGCATGGAGTCATTCTTCCACCCAGACTTCCTCACACTATAAGCCGTTTTCACATCTGCACTCTGGAAAATATCTAGATCAGGGGTGTCCAAAGTGCGGCCCGAGGGCCATTTGCGGCCCTTGAGGGGAATTTTTGCGGCCCGTGACTTCAAATGAAGAATCAGAAGATTTTGCCCCGAGGCCTTGATTAAGATCGGCACATTATCTTATTTTTCTTTTTCATGTTAACAAGGGCTGAACAATATTCCTAAAATAGAAAATGTTCAGTAACATGTATGTTGTTGTTGTTTTTTTTAAATCTGCAGCTTTTACTATTTTCCACATTTTTTTGTAAACTATGAAAAAAAACATATGCAAAGTTTTTGCAAACAAGCGGACTGTTGTTTAACCATTTAATGACCTGAGCTAAATGCAGAAAGCTTTTCCAAAAAAATGAACCACGTTACAGGCTTGATTCTGAGAAAAAAACAAATAAAGTAGAACGAAGAAATCAAAATATTTGATTTCCTTTTATTAAAGGATTTATCTAGCGAGATTCTGATCTACAGAGCCTTACTATTTTTTCAACTATATTTAAAAAAACAAAACCTGTGGCCTGCGAGCGATTCTAACACGACAATTTTGGCCTGCAAGAAAAAAAGTTTGGACACCACTGATCTAGATCATTTCAGGAGGACTGCTCCGGAGATTCTCCAGACCTGGCTGTTCACATATGAACCTCACAGCTGTAGACTATCCCTGTCAGACGGGAGGGAGGAGGGGCGGGGGGGTCTCCTGAGGTAAGATGTGATTCAAAAAGAAGACGTAGAAGTAGCAGACAATGCTACAGAATCCTCTACACGATGCTATAATGACAATATTTGTCTTTATATCAATGCTACTTGTAGTTAAACAGAATCACAATCTGAACTAAAGAGTGGAGAACAACATACTGGAGAACAGGAAACATAATGCAGCAGGTTCATTACATGCCCAGAGATTAAAGCGAGCTCGTGCAGACACTCTATGCACCGTGCAGCAGTCACAGGATATAAACGTCATCTCCCCCTCCTATTGGCTCGAGCTGAATTCTCCTGATAAAACCCTGCTGCGTTCTCACATCAGCCCACTCAGACATGCTGCAGAAAAACGACTCGGAGGCTGGCCGGAGAAACTGAATCATAGTGAAAAATGTTGCTGTTTACATTCACATATACAGCTCCTCCTTGAAATATCAGGAGTTTTCAGAAGTTTACTGCAAGTGTGAAAGCCCTTGCTGATTACATTTGCTGCCTCTACCTTTAAGTAACTTTGGGGAACTTCACATAACGACTGCTGCAGTGGTTCTTCCCTGGAGGTCATTCTCATTTAACTGCATACCAATAAGATGTATTTTTCATCCCCCTATGTGTTACAAATATCCATTAAATCCATGTTCTTATGACTGTTGTTTGACTTAATGATTGCAATTTGTGTTCGGTGGCACGTCGTCATCGTTTGAAACAAGTTTCATTTGTTTCTTGTGGACCGATACTCATGCATGTTAAGTAGTGATTATTTGGCCTCGCCCGGCGCCATTAATTGTGTCATGTCGCTTTGAAAACTTGCACATCAAATTGCTGATTGCCAGACCTCTTTATAGCTGACAAATGCGGCTAATTGGCAATCAACCTAATAGGACCCATCTTGGTGGCAGTGTTTGTCATCGCAAGCTAAAGAGTCAAAGTAATTTCCCAGTGAGGGGTTACTTTACGTCCGCTGCATGTGTGTGTGTGTGTGTGTGTGTGTGTGTGTGTGTGTGTGTGTGTGTGTGGGTGGATGAGACAGAGAGAAAGCAAGGGTGATAAAGTGATCTGCTCTGGCAACAACTAAAACTTTTATGTGTTCCCAGAGAAAAATCAAAGAGCAGTGTTCTGCACCCTGAGAACTTTCTTTTTTGTGAGTTGTAGTCGATGAACGAGTACACGCTGGCGTTCAGCCTGATGCTGGACACCTGCCATAAACACTGGCCTGAGGAAAATCCACCTACCGCCTTTAAACAACACGTTTGAAGAGCTGCAGCAGTCAGGGAACTTACAAAAAAGGACATCATAATGAACACTGAGGCATAGCTGGAGCATTTCAGCACCATGGACAGCGCCAGGAGCCCAGGTGAAAAGAAACCTGAAGGCGGCCTTTGGAGGGACTCCGGTTTGACAGCAATCGAGAGTATCACATATTTTATTGTTTCACCTTCAGGCAGAGGGACACTGTGTAGTTTCATGGTCCAAACCAAAGTGGACATTTTGCTTTCGTTTGGTTTGATCTATGTCTTCAAATTCCTCAATAATGTACAAATCTGAGTCAGTAAACAAAATATCTCAAATTCATATCTTCAAAATCTTTTTTTTTTTCTAGGAGGAAGGTTGAGACTTTGACACTTAAAGAACTGAGAAAAAAATCCTGTAGTATGATGTGCTATTATTTTCATATCTTGTAGTGTGTGTATGTTTGAGATTACGGAGATGATTTATTGTGTCTGATGCTACCCGAATTCAAAATCATGAATTTTAAATCTCCTGTAGTCTGAACCAGGATTTAATGAGTCACTAAATCGGTGGTCCCCAAACTTTTTCTGCTGGGTCCCCCCTTGGCAGATGAAATATTTTCAAGCCCTCCCCTCACCATACATGTCGACACTAAACTTATATCGACACACACTCATCACACTGTCCGTCACTCTCTTTGCCAACAGACTCCTTTATTTTTAGGATTTCTCTGAATCACTGTCTGCAACAAGTTCAGAAAGGAAACGTGAGACTGTGACACGAACTGAAAAGACTAATTAGCAGCTTTTACAGAGGAAGCAATTAAAAGTGATACTGCTAACATGAAGCTTCACAACATTTAAGATGTAACAACAGTCATTGCTTTAAAAAAAGATGTTTTCTAAACCCGAATCTCTGAAGACTAACAGCTCCCTGAGAAGCTTCAAAGTTTATACTTCAGTCCTGCAATCATTTCAACGACTTGTTTTGATCTTTTCAAGTCTGGTGTGCAGCTGTGAGACTGACACTCTTCATTTTCAAGGTCCAGCTTTGATCTGAATCATGTCTTGATTGCAGAAAACCTCTCTGACTTAACAGTCAGTCAGGTTGAAAATGACAAAAAAAAACTCTCTGCAAGTCAAGCGTTCGACCTTCATTCCCTAAAACTCCTCCAGACGGACTCAGCTGAGGTCGATAACAATGACCAGCTGCTGAGAGGGTGAGCAGGTGCATGATGGGAGTCCACTCCGGTTTCATTTCTTATTTTCATGCCTCATCAGTGAAACTGTTACGCAGCGTTCTTCGCCTTTATTATGTTGGATTCTTGATTATACAAAGTTATCGACCGGCGCTAAACAAAAGATAATGGAGGCAAATGGACTGCAGCCTCTTTTTGTCAGGTATTCAATACCGTTACCCTTCACACCAACATCCCTCCTGTCTTCACACCTGCTGGGCTTGAGTTTGTCTCTAGCTCCTGATTTTTATAGCGAGGATTTAGGAGAGAAAATAACAGCGGTGATAAAAGACAT
Organism: Labrus mixtus; assembly: GCF_963584025.1. NCBI lineage: Eukaryota > Metazoa > Chordata > Actinopteri > Labriformes > Labridae > Labrus > Labrus mixtus. The sequence goes on along the minus strand of NC_083622.1, from coordinate 8,873,136 downwards.
CCTGGACTCCGACCTGTCCTCTGCAGCTCGACGAGTGCTGCAGACTCCGGGTCAGCGGCTCAAACAGCCACTACTGAAACAGGTCGTTCATCTTCATTTGATCATGTGATGCTCTCTATGAATCACATTTACCTTGTAGTGCACAACACACCCGTGACCCTTTTAATAATGCATCCTCTCCTCAATGTTAACGACTCGTGGGAGGAGTGAGACCGGAGAGAATACACTGGTCATGAATTAGAGGAAGAATCTTTAGGAGCAAATTCAACTGTGGAGAGAAAAGTGACCTCAGGTATTCACAGGAAACGGCGTGTCATAGTAGCAGTAAAAACTGCTCTTTTGTTTTGTTTGGATGTATTTGTTGTCTCTTTCAGAGCCTGCAGAACCAAACAGCTGAAGAACAGGTATGTGGTGTGTGACAGTAGAGCTAAAGCAAATGGTCTTGCAAGCAGAAAAGTAAAGTTATTTTTTTCAGTTTAGTACGGAGCCCCTGAAGGCCCAAAAAGGAAAAAAAAATAGGATGTGTTGTGTTCTACAAATTAATATTGTGTGCATAAGATATACACTAACTTTTTTTTTTTACTTTTTGGGACTTCAGGGGCTCTTTAGCATACTTTGTTTTTACGTTGTTTTTTAGCTCGTTGCTTGTAAAAAATAATTATCAAAATGACCTGGAGCAAACGTACCCCTCTGCTACGATGTAGAGCATAGCTTCTGTGCCTGTTTTCTCATTTGAGGGGCTGAGCTGACTGACATCTCTGGTGGCTCATAAACTTACTGTTGACAAGTACACCATACAGCCCCACTTCAAAAATACAGAACTATCCCTTTAATGCACTTGTATGTGCTGTCTGAGCTGTTTGAACCTGTCGCTCAGTGTGCTTGGAGTACTTTTGATTTTCACTTCAGCTGTGGAATTCCTGTATGTCTTTATTTAGGCTCTCGAGTAGACGGAGCTCCCCTTACCAACATAGAGGTGATCTGTCACTACTACCACCTGACGTCCCTGACGCCCAGCCACCACCATCGGACTGTGTCGTCCCCACAACGACCACCGTCCTCCTTCATGCACGGCCTGCTCCGACCTCCACCTCAGCGGTAAGGAAGTGTGGACAACAGGAATGAGAGGATTACAAAGGAGAAATCCTTCCTGCATATTATCCCATGTTCTCTTTTGTAAAGCGTCTGGAGATAACACTTGATGTCTCTTGATGTCTCGTTTCCTTCAACATAATTATAATAAAGCTGAAGTTAAACAGATTCATAGGTTACATTTATATTGTAACCAGTCCAACCCGACATTTAGATGTGTTTAAAAGACATTTCCACTTTTGAAACAGAGCTGTTTTTCTCAGCCATTTTGATGTTCAAAGGGCTTGCCGTAGAACAAAAGAAGATCTAGTTTTTCTTTATCTCTTGCTGTCGAGTGAACCAGTCGAGGCTCCAGCTGAACTTTCTTGCAGACATTAAAGTCACCCCGACAGCGTCTTTTTTGTATCCGCCTCATGCAGTGTGGTCTTCAGAGCTCGCCACAAACATCTCCGTCGCTCATCTTCCTCATGATTAAATTGCCTTAAAGTATCACTCCCATTTAATTACTGTCATTATCATCAATGAGAAATTACCAGCGCCCGAAAACGGCAGGGTTAATTAGGCTTTCAGGGACGCGGGGAGATGACTTATTTATCAGTGGTCGCCTGTGAAGGGAAGATATGAATTGGGTGTTAACTTCACGTGGAGTGTGCTCTGCTTCCTTAACTAGCTCTGACTCACTTCACTCCTCCTGACTCCTTCTTTTGTGTCCTCATCCCAATTTGCTTTCAATGTCACACACAGTAACAGAGTGTTAGCGTTTCAATCCTGTTATGGAAACTTTAACACTGATGTCCTTTTCAAACAAACAGACAGACACATATCAATGAAGGCCCTCTCCATTCTGCAGCAGCTGCTCACAGATCAGTTTGTCCCGCAGGTATGAAAGGATTCTTTTCAATTCCTGCTGGTAGAATGACCGTTACCTTTTTTTCTGTGTTCATCAAGCGACACACCAAAACAAAAAGACGTTCATCAACAAATCATTCTGCACATCAAAAGACAACTGAAGCCCTCTCTCTCACTTCTCTTTCCCTCGAAAGTGCAGCTCTCTCTATTTGGGCGTCCGAATCAGTAAAATCAGCTTGTGTTGAGATGTCTTTGAAACGAAAACGTCCCCACTCTTGGATCTTGATGGCGCATGATTGAAGAGTACTTCTCAAAGGTTACGTTTTTTTTTTTTTAAAGGTGAGCAATTTTCATTTCAGCGTATCTCTCCTGCAGCTGATTTCACAGTAAAAAAAAAAAGAAAAAGAAGAAGAAGGCCCTTCAAGTCAGCTAGGCAGGAAATGACCATTACAGTTTCATAGGAAAAATAAACAAGCGTTTTCAGAATCAGAATCAGAAATACTTTATGAATCCCAGGGGGAAATGTGTTAATTGTTGTTGTTTTAAAGGAAGCAGTAAAAAAGAAGCGCTTACTTCTTGGGTGGCACCTGTCCCACGTTGACGCGCACGCAGATGACCTTGCGAGTCTGCATCCCCGTGGAGCAGGGACCCTGACGGTTGCGGACGACAGTGGAGATGTTGAGGGAGGAGGCGGAGGGGTCGTCGGAGCACGGTCCCCAAGGCCCCGTCTGCCAGTGATAGACCGTGCAGGCGTGCTCGTTACAGTTCCGTACCTCCTGGAGAACGCTGCTGTTCGGGCACACGGCGCCACCTGAGAGTAACAGACACGGCGGAGGTGAGAATATGGAAGAGAAGAGAAGAGAAGAGGAAGGAAAAAAAACGGATGGGTCTCCTTTGTGTACAGAGCTCAACTGTGACCGCCCACTTGTTTGGCGGCTCTGGTTCCAGAAGTGAAATGTTCCCCTTCCAATCCCACTTACTGCATATCAAGAGAATGAAGCCTGTAACCATGACAACCAGCTACCCCTATACTCGTGACTATAGAACATTTGATTCAGCGACAAAAAGTTGTGAAAAATTTAGAAAAAGGCAAAGGTACAAGACTGTGTACATCATTTTCATCCGGAGTCAAGGAACTACAAATCCCACAATCCATTGTGAGTGATACCTTTAAAGTAACTTTAGTCGTTGTTATCGTGTTTATTATCTTAATACACATGATGTACTATGTTGTAGTTTGTGTTGTTAAATGTATGAACTACATTCACTGCTTCATATCAAGGTTATTAAAACATTTTGTGTTAGCTGCTTCAGCAAAATATCTGTCTGCACTCGGCACTGAGAATGTGAAAACACATCTCTGTTGTTCCTCTTTTATTCTTATTTGTTTTTCAAATTTGCTGTGTTTCCAGACGACTTTATTTTGACATCTCATACATATTCTATTTGTCTCGGTAAAAACCTTCTTCTTGCTTTATGTGGTGCCTGTTTTGTTTGTCAATTTATTTGATTTCTTGGCTTTAAAGCTCAGTAATGCACTTTGTTTTCAGTTTGTCTTTTTTCATCTCTTCCTTCTTCATTTTATTCTGTAGCACTCAGAGCTGCCCCCCCCCCCCCCCCCCCCCCCCCCCCCCCCCCCCACTCCCCTCCTGTATGTAAGGTGCTGTATAAATAAAAAGGTTTGATTATGTTTCAGGTGTTTGCACATTCTGTACAACCAAGCTGTTTTCATGCACATATTTCAGTGTTCCAGTTGGTATATATGCTTCAGAGAGAGGAGTTGTTGACTCCAGCTGTCGGTGTCAGGTCAGACTCTCAGCGCCCTGTTCTGCTGTGTACAACCTCTGTTTATTGTTTTTCCCTTGCCCAGAATAACACGCCTGTTTGCGCCTTTCTGTCCCACTCTCATTTCTCTTTCGAGGCGGCAGTCAGTCAGTCAGTCAGTCAGTCAGTCAGTCAGTCGGTCAGTGGTCGGGTCGATGGACGGAGAGAGCCCTCTCCGCTTTAGAGTAACTGCCGACACTTAGGGGCTTTCAGCAGAGATGGAGAGGCGTTGCGGGACAGCGAGTCCTCCACACCTGTATTTGTCTGCCGGGAGTTGACAGAGAGCCAGCTCCATAATGAGCGGCCCTGTACACACTGTTGGGCCTGAATCACACACTGCCAACTCAGACAAATCTCCACCTAATGATCACTGAGAACGACTTCCTCTGGTGACTGTGCCATGCCAGCACAGCTGACTAACAGCGTGCCCATGCCGGTCCCAACACATGCACGACACAGCGCCTCAAACGAGCTGCTGCTGAACAATCACCTACAAACGCTGCATGTCGGACCATGTGGACAGAATGAAAACAACTTTCAGGAGACACACAACACCACATGATGCGGCAATAAACAAAGACAGCATATGGGTGTTATATCAGCATGTTTGCAGGATCCTTCACAAAGAGCTGAGCAGAGTTCATAAACCGATATAAGAATCAGGATGCAGTTAATGCAGAGATCTGATAGTCGGCTGTGCGAGGGCTGGGTTCACATCATCGTGCTGACTGCATGTCATAAGTATGCATGCAAATATTTTCAGTGAGGCTAATGTTAGCTTAGCCTCCTCCAATTTAGCTGCTGAGTGGACACAATTTGATTTCTTCTCCTGAGCCGTGGGTGCAGAGACCTGTTGATTAATCAAGTTTTCATATGAAGAAATATAATTTATCAGCAAGCAAATCATCGAAAAACAACAAAGTGTGTCCTTGGTAAGTTTTAACTTGTTGTTTGATTTGCGCTCTTGCCTGAGGCAGGATGCAATTCTCCTCTTGTAATAGATACATAAAAGATAAGGTATTCCATAAAAACCTAACTTTCAGTCAATCTAACGACAGGCTGAGAGCTGGAGCTGAGGCGGGATTTAAGTCTCTCGATGAACCGTCACATCGCGCCCACCTGTCAATCATGTCAGCTACGCACCTAACTATGGATAACAGGTATCGTTCTTAGATCAAAACAGAGCCGTTTAAAAAAAAGAAAAAAAATCACACCCCGTACAGTGTGTGCCCATGATGACAATAACTAATCAGACCTATTTAGTTTTTTGAACCAGGCTGTAAACATGTTAATTTCTGCTGTAAAAACGTCTTTTTGCCTGTGGTGTGTATGTGACTTCCTGTGTTCCTGCAGCCAGCCTCTAGTGGACACTCGACGAACTGCATTGGCTTCATTTCAAGACCGGAGGTTGCCGCTTGGTATAAACTCTTTAAGTTTAAGTTGGTACTTACAGTGATTGCTATCCAACCTTCAAACTATACATCTTAAATATGATTTGACCGATGGCTATTAGTGAGCGACACTCAGTCCCACGACAATCACCTACAAACTAAGTGTGAGCAGTTTGATATAAAGGTTATTGATTGAGCTTATGAATGCGTTCGTTAGCACTTTATTCTCTGCAGACATATTGGTGATTGCTTATTATTTTTAACCCTTCATCTCAAAGCTTTGAGAGGTTGCTTCAGTTTCAACAATTGATTTTTTTTCTTCACTTTATTAATATGCAAGACAGGAGCCGGAAAAACCTGCCAAGGAGCTCAAAATCTAATCAGATAATCTGCTCTGCTGGGGGAACCTGTGGTGAGGATACAAAGCTGCTATCAGACAGTGTTCTTTAGTGTGTGTGTGTGTGTGTGTTCAGAAAACAAACGTGTCTGAACAGACGGCAGACAAAACTTTGATATTGTTTCCTAAAGCTACGACAAGTACAGCTGCTACATTTCTAGACCAAAGTCAAAGATTTACCGAAAAGTTCAGGAAACTTTGGCACCCGAGAAAGACCTTCAAAAAGTAAAGATATAAAATATGTTAATGTGACAGGTGAGATAAGCAGAGCATGAGCTAGTTGTAACGCCAAGCAGCTACAAGCAGCTAGCACAATCACGCTACTTCACACATGGCCAACGAGGCCTGACTCCACTACAACAGGCTGAATATGTTCAGAATCAATTAAAAGTCAGCCTGAAGCTGTTATGATAATGCCGTTTTTTTTAAAAGTCAAAACAAGCGTACACTTCCTTTTTTTTCTACTTTCTACTACTTGTAGACACATAGCTAGAGGTTTGAAACAACTACCAGCAAGCTTTAATTACGAATGTTACCCTCCATCACCGTGATCCAGGCCACAACCATCGCAGTGACTGTGAGGGAAACACACTCCGATAAGACACAGAGACATGACACAAAGGGAGAGACACACACACACACACACACACACACACACACACACACACACACACACACACACACACACACACAGAGGGGTTGGAACCAGAGAGAATGAGCATATGCAGAGAACTGATGTGAGGAGCAGATAAAAAGTGAGTGTCAGGCGAGGAGACAGACCGACTGAAATAATCACCAGGACAGATAAGCAGACTGTTTGAGATAAGGACAAATGCACATGCAGACAAGTGTGAAATCCACACATTCAGTGAGCGACAGCAAAGGACGAACTTGAAAGGCCATGACTAAGCCAATATCCAAGCCCCATCTGCATACATTTGCATACACGATGGCGCACGAGGCTGTCTGGCAGGTGGAGGCTCACCTTCCCCGGCGTTGTAGGCGAGAATGGAGCGCGTCCTCAGCTGCTTCCCCTCGATGGTTTTACTCGAGCACGTCTGTGAGCAGGTGGACCAGGGCGTCCAATCGCTGAGCACACAGTCCCTGGAGCAAGGCACCTCGCACGGCACGGGCTCTGGAACCGGAGTGGACGAGCAGAGACCTCTGTCCACTTCTTCTCCTGAGGGAAGAGGAGAAAACAACATGATCAGACTTCAGGTGGAGGGAGAGATCGACAGACCTCAGAACTCGCTGAAATGGGGGAATTAAGGAGCAAATGTTGAGTTTGATATTCAGAGATTCATTCATCACATAGAAACCAACCGACCTTGGATCGGGGCCTTAGATTTGATGTTTTCCAACCTTGATTTACTTTAATTTCATTTGAACTAACATCCGAGTTTCCTGGAAACGACTCCAGGCCCTGGTGTTACATTTAAAATAAAACAGCCGAAGAGTGAATGTCAAGAGTGAATACTGAAAGCCAAAGCAGCCGTTTTCTTCTGAATTGGATTTATCGATATATTACTTCCAGGTTTCCATCTGTGTTTCCAGGTAAATGTTGTTTGTCAGAAAGTACCATCTGTGAGGGAAGTTAATCAACAACTGCGATGCTTTTACAGAAAAGCAAAATAAAGGAATGTTTTTAAAATGAGGGAAAATAAAGTGTCACTCTCTGGGTTTCTATATTTACATTTGTATCAGTGAAATTATAACTGGACCTCATATAAACCTTAAATATTATTAAGGCGGGATGCCTGTAGCCTATTGGTTAGTGTGCGCATCCCATGTACGCAGGCTGAAATCCTCAAGAGCGGTCAGCCCGGGTTCAAATCCGACCTGTGGCTCCCACCCGCATATCGTTTCCCACTCTCGGTTTCCCTGGTCTCTGACTCTGCCCTGTCTCTAAAACAAGGCATAAAAAGCCCCAAAATACATCTTAAATATTTAAAGGCTGGGGACAAACTGTTCGATTGTGAATGTTGTGGTGTTGTACACTATAGCACTGCACGAGTGAAATGGTTACGATGCACAAACAAAACCTGCAAATGATGTTCTCACTGTATGAGTCAAATCAGGGTGAAGCATGAAGTTTTGTTTGAAAACTCTCTTAGAAGGAACTCAAAATCAAAGAAGTGGTTGCTGTTTTGATCGCGAGCAGAAAGACGGTCGCTACAATTCTAAAACATCGAACAGACATGCCACAGCTCGAGCATCCTGCTTCCCTATTTTCTGACCTCATCACATAACGTGTTGCCATGGTGCTTTCAGACGCTGTGCCGCTTTGTACAGGCACAGCAAAGTTTGTATGCTCACAATAATTTATTGACCCCTTCTGTCTGCACTAATCACATCCCAGTTTAAGTAACACGAGATAAGGGCAACATAAAGATCTTCTTAGCTTCAATCTTCAATGGCATCAAAAATGATGTGTGTCCAAAGTATCACTTTTAAAAGTATTTTAAAAATTGCAAACAAACATCTGCACACAGAAAACTATGAGCTGCCTGAAGAGTGGATTTCAATTTAAGTCCCACCTCTGGCAAGGCAAATAGCCAATCACAGTTAAGGGATTTTGGGCACCCTCTGGACACGGCCCTGAGTCCACTGTGTAAGTATGCTGTCTCATAACAACATTTCGGACATGGCCGACATTCATCCGACAGGAGCAGCTGATTGGGCCGTGAGCGTCCCTCATGTCCTGCAGAACACTGCAGAGCAAACAATGTGCAATGGAGCCGAAACTGGCCAGACTTCAACATCAGTCGTGCTGCTCAAACGAACCAAACGGCCTTGATTCACACAGTGAACGCCCGGCTTAATGCAACCAAGACATCCTCATTTGTTTAACCTATTTAAATGAACAACAGCGTTTCCTCTTCAGCACTCTGTTCGTGTTACAAAGCCAGAGCTGCAGCGTAAACAAACATCGTTTTTTGTTAGTTTTTCTACTAAAAATGTAAAAGTTTATTATACTAAAAGTTCACGCTGTGTTTTTGTGCATTTTGTCGTCCTCCTCACACTGAAAAACAACACTTAAAGAGAGAACATAAAAAAAGTGCTTAATAATTTAAGGGGAAAAGAAAATGAGCCTGATGAAGCGCTGATTGAAACACACTGCTTTCCGTTTACAATCGAGGATTGACTGGGTGTTAACCGGGGTAATGAGAATACACTTAAAGCCTCATAGATTCACTGCCTCTTAACTGCACTTCTCCAGTATGGAGACGAATGGAGTAGCTGGGAAAAGGAACAGCTGGGCGTTTTAATTGGTGGCTCGATGTCAAGCCCACAGACCATCTCAGATTGTCGGGACGTGCTTGTTTTTCCTAAGACGTCTGTTTTTCACTGAGACAACTTTGGGAAAGATTTTCTCCACACTGCCGTCAGTACCAACCTGGCATCATTTGACAGAATCCTGAGGCTGCTCCAGAAACCAGAAGGAGGAAATCTGCTAACACCAAGTGAGGATTTCATGGATACTTAACGCAAACAAGAGAAGAGAAGAAGTTTTTATCTTTTATTTCTTCTTCTGTTCATTTGACATCCTGTGACACGAAGAGATCTGGAAGCAGGGCACGTTTGCAAACACCATGATGGACTTCCTGTGGATGGAGGTGGAGCTGACCGACATCTCGTTTAAAGATTCATGTGCGACATCAGTGTAATTTAATAAATTATAAGGTTATTTCTAACTAAGTAAAGCCATAGGCACATGTCCACCTGCCGTTATTTCCAGGCAGAAAAAGTTCTCGCTGTTCTTACATGACGCGTTTGTGAGCTGAGAGGAAAAGCGCTGCACGTCCGTCCTGTCCCTATGACAACATCCTCTGTATGATCGACACTGCTCCGTAAATTTTTACTGCATGTTTTTTTTTATTTTACATCGTTTTCTAGCCGATCAGACACGGAGCGAGGAGGATGTGGGTACAAGACACGAGCTGTATGCGGCAAATCTACGGGGGAAAAAAGAGCGCAAGTTGAACGATTTTCAATTTGAGCGCTCGGAGCGGCCGCACAAAAAAGTCAGAGCACTCGGAAACAAAAAGACTGTGGAGCGCTGCGCTTTTTCTCCGGGCGGCCACTTTCTGCTGCAAACGCTCTCTCATTGAAAACATCATCTTGAGCCCAGACTTCCTTCATAAACCTTTAAAAACATTTAAAAAATAAGCCCAACAAACAGGCGGTAAAAACAGGAATTGGACCCAGTGAAATGGGTTTTGTCCTATGGAATAAATCAACACATCACTCATGTGTTTCCCATATTGACTTGACAGTTGATTAGTACCACTTTCATGGATTATCGGCAGAATATTCATCCAGATGCACTCTCGACTCCTGCTATCTCCATAATGAAGTGGCACTGAACATAAAAGGAGCAAACTCACATGGGGTCCCCACATTTTTACACCATGGTTCAATGTTTTATTGATGAGCTTCTTGCATCAGCCATAAGTGGATTATATTAACCCACATACTCGCCTGTGTTGCTTCATGTGCTGCTCTCCAAAGCAGAGAATACCCTCCCCTCCCCCTCCTGTTAGCGATGCATACGCCCGGGAAAATGTAAACCTGTCAATGGGCTGAATGGGAATTTCAAGCAGGAGGAGAATTGCCGGAGCTTCAGAAGTCGGCCCGGGCTTGACTTTGCATTAAGATGTCACTTTGACAGATACGCAGTGAAGCAGTGATGACTGAGCAGACACGGCAGGAAAATAAGAAGTGACAAGGGACCCCAGCACTTTTCAGGCTTCTGGGAGAGAAAACATGAATGAACAGAACGCCCACTATGAGAGCTAAACCGCCGCTGCTCAGTGTGCAGGAAAAGAAGCCGCTCTCCGCCTAAGTAAGCAGGCAGTCAGCATGGGGAACATCGATAGCCAGCTTCAATAACATTTGTATCGACCTCCGTTCTGATGTCTGGGCGCTCCGGCTGTGTGGCCTTTTTCTCTTTTATGGCTCGGACACACATCGAGAGAAAATATACAGCTGACGACGCAGTGAAAAACCACTGAGGCGAGAAACGGAGTGAAAATCCAAACAGAACAAATCAATTTTCATCAGATGAGGGAGGGAAGGTGGTGGTGGGGGAGGATCAATCAGCCGAAGTCAGGTGAGAAAGAACAGTGCAGGGACTTTGCAACGGAGTGTGCGATGGGAAAAACTTCACTGAATACCTGCAGTTGATGTATGAAGTGTGATTTGTGCGAGGCGTTCGGAGGTCGAACAAGTTCTCAAGTGGGGGGAAATATGAAGAGAGTTGCCGCAGAGGAGCAGAGGCTGAAGATTTACTTATTACATTTGGAAGGGAATGAGTTTTCTTTTCTAGAGCTGCACCTCCCTCTGACTTTACACTCGGTTTAAAGAAACACAGCATGTAATTTGTCTAAAAATATAACTGAAAAAAAATCAATAATGGGTTGTACGTGTATTTCATCCACAACCTGAAGGCAGGAGAACGTCTGCAACACCTCCTCTAATATTAAAGATTTACAGTAATAAAATGTAGCAGTAAAAAATCAGGAGCAGCAAAAGGGCACGAGATAGTCCAGGACCCAGGGCCGCGGAGGATTGATTTGATTTAGTGCGAGGAAGGTTTAATTGTGCGTGCAGAGAGGAAGACTGTAATGAGAGAGACAGCGGGAGAGAGGAGAGGTGGCTTCGCTGAATCAAGCAAGCGTTAAAATAGAAGTAGAACGGTAGGAGGGGAGGGGAGGAAGGAGCACAGGAGGGAGGGGAGTCTGGGGAGAACTCAGCGCAAAGTTGGTGAATGGCAGCCTGAGAGTCAGGTGGAGGAAAAAAACACACACACACACACACACACACACACACACACACACACACACACAGAGCTCCACAGGGAGAGTTGGAGGGTCAGTGAAGAGGTGACTTTGAAGGACGTTGGATTTCTGTCAAACGAGGTCAAAGCTGTTTGATTTCACTGCAACTGAAGCGTCGTCAAAACCAATACATTTAGTGGAAAAAAGCTTCAGAATTTCAATCATCAATGCTGTCTCTGCAGGAAAGATTTCAGCCTCTGAGTCCTCTGCATGTTATGAGAAGTGTTGATCAACTTCACACTTGGCAGGTGAATCAGTGGAAAAAAAAAGTGGATATTTGGATCGAGGGAAAGAGATGCCCGTTGTCTGTAATGTAAAAACAGGATCCTATGGGCATGCACTAAAGGAGAGATGTCAGAGTGAGGGATGCTGGTGGTGGGGGGGGGGACCAACTTCCAGATTTGATCCGCACTGGGACTTGAACTGGCAACCCTCCATTTCCCAACCCAAGTCCCTAAGGACTGAGCTACTGCTGCACCCAAATAAACCAGCAATTTGAGATGCCAGTATGGATGCTCAATCTGCATTCATATTCCTGTTTGTAGAGATTACTCCAGATCATAACCAATAGCATCCATGACTGCAGCGCCACATGTAAGGTCAATGCATCGCCTCTCTTACCGGTACTGTTGACACACATGACCTGTGCGAGCTGAGACCCGGGGCCACACGGCTTCTCCTCGTCTGGCATACACTGATCCAAACCGACCAGCTGCCAATCGTGACAACTGGGCTCATCGCACGGCACCGCCTCCACCAGGTGGGGGCAGTTCTCGGGCCCTCCGGTTGGCTCGTTGGTGATTCGTCGTCTTCTCAGTTTGAAACCTGCAGAACAGAGAGTGTATTCAAAAGCCAAAACGTAACTAAGCTCAGCCGCCATCATGTCTTTGTATGTTCTTATTGATTCTGCGACGGCACAGTATTGGTGTATATGCACGTTGGGTTTAGGTGTTGTGGAAGCTTCCTATACACACACAATCAGACATGCACACACACACACACACACACACACACACACACACAGCACTGCGCTCCCCCGCTGGTACAGCTGATCCTGCCTCGCTTCTGCAGCCCCTCTGTTAACATGTCTGAAGATGGTATGGGGGGGATCACTTCGACCACCCATTACGCCTCTGCACCAATTAGATTGAAGGGATGTTAATATCCCGTTTTTTTTTGTTTTTTTTTAAAGATTTATTTTGGGCTTTTCATGTCCCTATCAAGAGACAGGACAGTAGACAGAGTCAGAAATCAGGGAGATAGAGACCAGGAAGCGACATGCAAGAAAGGAGCCACAGGTCGGACTCAAACCCGAGCCGTCTGCCTAGTGGACCACATGGGCCTCACGCACCAACCAACCAAATCTTCAGTTGAATATGTCCTTTTAATTTTGTGATTATGACTTTATTAAGCTTGGTGGTTTTAGGAAAGTGGAGGAACCTGAGTACAGATTCCCTCTCTCGATGTTCGACGTCCTTGTTCAGCTTATTACTCTCTGAAGGCCGAGTGGCAGAGACAGCTCATTAATACTGACTGAAACACTTTACACTGTCCCCACATGGAGCAGAAATCTAACTCTTACTGCACATCCTCCTGCCGTATGAAGTCTGAATGCAGAATAATGTACACGTGAAGTCATGCAGAAATCAGCCTGTGTCATATTTAATGAGCTTCAGTGAACTCCGTGTGGATCTCTTGATTGCTGAAGAAGAATTAACTGTTGAATTCTGCATGATATTTTGACATCAGAGCTTCACCCACTGCTTCCTTTGAAACATTTGACCCTGACGATGGAATAATAATAACGTAGCTGCAGCATCTCCAGCTCTCGTAGTAACTGATGTATTTTTAAAACGCTGTCCTGCTACTACTGGAGCAGGTCGTCATTAACTATTGAGCGCACTGCTCTGAAGCTTCACTGTGCGTTTACAGCTGGTGTAAAAAATTATACTAATATCATGAAGTTAAACTTTAATTAAGATTGTTCATAAATATTCATACGGTTCAGTAATTCTGTAATCTTTAAAGAGTTATTTTATTGAGTGTTGGAGGAGAGGAAACATTTATTGCACTGTAAAAACTGAAGCACTAAATAACATCTCGATTAAGTTAATGACAGGGTTTCAGTTTATCTCCACGTTTACTTTAATATTTTAATTATCAGTCAGGCTGTGGAAACAAAGGAATGAAGGAAAAGTTACAAGTGTTTCCTCACAGGATAAACCTGTCTGTGTTTATCTCAGCACCAGGTGGCTGAATGACTGAATGTAAAATGAAAAAAGATTGTCTTTATGATAATTAATGCAAAGGGGGGGGAAGATAAACAGTTTAATGCAGAAAACCATCAAACATATTTATGTGGCTGCAACTAAAAAGACGCATAAAGTCAATCTAATGTCTGCCTTTTCCTTATCGTATAGCTGTAACTGCTACGCTGTGCATGCAGCAGTGCTGAAGCAGAAAACATTTACAGAACCATCTCAAAATGATCCTTCAGTGTTTGTCTTTGAAAAGGTTTTGCACACTACATTAGCTGCAGAGGGCTCCTCCTTTCTGAAACTAAAGAAGGGTACAATCACTTCTATCTGAACCAGTTCTCTTGCCCGCTTCCGTCGCTGCAACACCTGTTGGTTTGACCTGATAACTGGTCTCATATCTGGGAAACCGAGGGGCGTCCAAAACACATCAGTGTCACAATCGACCTGAAGTGATTGAAAATGTTTTCCCTCTGGAAGATCACCAACAACTGGTACTCGTACCTTTCTTTGCGGCCTGGTCATCACAGTTCTCGAAGGTGCAGGGTCCCCATGCCCCCCACGGTGACACCACACAGTCGATGGGACAGGGTATTTGGCACAGCTGAGACCTGTTGGGGATGGGACCCTCGCACAGTTTGTTCTCCACTGGGCGGGACGCTGCAGGGATGAGAAGAAAGGAATCCAAAATGAGCAGCAGCTAAAACGGACCTGCTGCACTTTGATGCTATTCTGGTTTTTTCTTGATGTGAGGAATGTTGTATCATTGTTGCAATCAACAGGAACGAGGGACACACAAATGCTTGTTTACTTTTATTCCTGGTGTTAGAGTCCCAGTAGAGAGCAGATGAGAACAACAGTGTTAAAAAAACAAAACAAGCCTGTGAAGCAGACACTATTATCCCTTTGTTTTGTTTATCGGCTCCCTGTTAGCATGTCAAGATGATGAATTAGCAATGATTATCTCGAGGAGTGCCTTGCTAGCAACATAAAACATAGTGGAGTCCTGCCCACCGGCGCTCAGGAGATGAGACGACGCAACAACACAACAGTGAAGGTTTAAGAGAACAGAGACATTATCTTGGCTCATGTTTATTCCATGAGGTGTCATTTTTTCCCCTGGTCCTGCCATGTTGGATTTAAGGAAATATGATGCAACAGGTAAATGTTCGCCTGTCTGAACTCCCAGTGAGGAGCTTTGAGGAAATAAAAAAGGAAGACATTATTGCCATGCAACGCTCAGCTCTGGGCAGAACACATCTCTACATGTCTGCATAACCGCATCAAGGAAAATACTTTGATTTGTAGAGAATCATGAGGCCACACGGGTTCTGCATTTATGTATGTAGATAAGGTATGCATGTTGGTGTGAGTGTTGTTTCACTGCTATCTTTCAGGCAAGGAGCAACAAGCTGCATGAAAACATTAACGCTCATATTTAAAGGTCAAATATTATCCTCCCTCTCAACAAGTTTATATACAATTCTACAATTCATTTATCAGACGCTTTTATCCAAAGCGACAAACATCAGAGAGTAAGAACAACACTAGCGAGGATCTAGAGAGGAGGAGACAATGTCAGGAAGTGCAAACGAACAGCTTCAAGTCTGATTGGACTCACAGGTCCTGACAGGAAGTGACCAGAGCCAGAGCACAACATGGACGGCTGTTCTTGAGAGTTCTTATCAGCATCAAAATCGTCCTAAAATCATCTCTATCAGTGGGTAGGTATTCATGAAAGAGCTGGGTCTTTAGCTTTTTCTTAAAGGTGCAGAGGGACTCTGCAGATTGAATGGAGTTTTTGGAAGTTTGTTCCACCACCAGGGGGCAACAGAGGAGAAGAGTCTAGTTAGAGTCTCAGAGCTCCCCAAAACATGTGTGTGAAGTTTCTTGTTCTAAATCCACTCTGATCCTGTATTTGATCATGCCTATAAACCCCTCTATTTCAACCCTGCTCAGAACAGGCTGTTTCTGTGTCTGTACCTTTAAATGTAAATGAGCTGAGTTTGACCACGCCCCCTCTCTGGAAGGGCTATTGGGCTCGGGCTTTCTCGCTCCATGTCCTATTGTTTGCGGTGAGAAGGCAGACTCAGAGGGCAGAACAAACACCTAGCTGTGGGAGTGTCACCCACCTGGGGGAGGGGCTACTGCCCTTTGTGATGTCATGAAGGGAAAATCTCCAAACAGCCTGTTTGAGCACACATTTTCTGAAAAGTGGAGCAGGCTAAAGACGAAGAGGATGGACTTTTCTCATCATTGGGGGGTTTGTAGACGGACTAGGGACACATATTAGTGTTAGAGGAACATGGTGAAGTGGATATTTTGAATAATATGTGACCTAACTACAGAGCATATACGGGCATTGGGTATAAAGCCAGTCTAGGCTGTCCCCATGGTGCTTGTATATGGATTTTAAAAAAAAAGGAAAATGATAATATGGTCATTAAATATACTTATGGGGCCTCCCAGGTGTAGTCTATGTGTGGGGAAAACTGTAATGAACGAAGCTGTTTGTGTTCATGTTGTGTTGTGTAATATCAGGTACATTTCCAGAAACATCTCCATCTCTCGGGGGTTGGCGTCTCATGTCGTTTATGTCTTCATCAATCAGCTCATGACACCTCGGTGCTCCATCAGCAGCTGTCAGTGTGAGCAGACTTTGTGGAAAACTGAATCTGCACCATCTGTTGTCGTTTTTTGTTTTCCGATATTACAACATTTTTCTCCCTCCCTCAAATCAAGGGAATCAACGATTTGTTCAAACTGATGCTCGGTTTTAAGACATGAGCCGTGGTGTGAAAGTTCAAAAGCTAACAGAATTCTTCTCTACAAAAACGCAAGGACGGATTGATTTCAACTTTCACAAGTATCGAATGAGGAACTTCAAATGCAGGTATTTAGTGATTCACAACAGAAGTCTCTTCACATGTTCGACCCGAGGCACTTTACTTCCTGTATTCCAACGGTTCCTACAAGACATCAGAGAGCTTAAAGCCTCAAATAGTCTGGAGAGCTGAATCATAATTCCCTTACAACTGTACAGGGGAAGGCAAGTGGGGCTTTTGAAATGCAAAATGGTTAATTCCTCTTACAAATACACCGAGAGTCAAATACTCCGTTTGCTGAGCCGCTGTTAATCCTCATCTTATTGGGGAACTACACAGACTTCAATCTTTCAACATCAATCCATTTGGGAATACAAGACTGAGGACCAACAGAGAGTTTTGGTCTCCGTGCGATACAAGAAAAAAGAAGGCTGTCTTAGTCCGTTTTAAAGTGTGCTCTCCCGTGAGCTTCTTTTTCTCATTGTGCTGAACTGACAACGGAGAGGGAGAAATCCCTCATACGAGTGTGGCTTACTGTCTGCAGCGGTGGGAAACTTCTCATGTCTCACTATCCTTATTCTCTTTGTAAAGACACAAAGTTTTTCTTTCAGACCCTTCAAAGCTTCAAGTCCTCTGCCTGGATTTTTAAGGAAGAATACAGAACTTTGTTGTAATACTACTTGTCCTTCTGTTGGATTTGGCTGCAAGACTCAACAGTGTGGATAAAGAGGAACAGTGTGTGCATGGTGTGTATACCAACCTTTTATTATCTGAGGCATCATTATTGGCTTTATTGAAATCAATATTGAAATTATTAGTAGTATTAGATTGTGTTGGGAGAGGAGAGGAGAGGAGAGGAGAGGGGGAAAGGGAGTAAGGAAGAGGTAGAGTTAGAGGTGGATCGGAGTAGAGGGGATGGGAGAAGAAGAAAGGGACGAGAGGAGAGGAGATGAGAGAGACGAGAGGAGGAGAGGATGAGGAGAGGAGGGAAGAGGTAGAGTTAGAGGAGGGGGGGAAGGGAAGGGAGAAGAAGAATGTATGATGTGATTGGTGAAAAGGAGGGTAGGACTGAGTAGAGGAGAGGAGATGAGAGGAGAGGAGAGGAGAGGAGAGAGGAGAGGAGAGGAGAGGAGAGAAGGGGAGGGGAGAGGAGAGGGGAGGGGAGGAGAGGAGAGGAGAGAAGGGGAGGGGAGAGGAGAGGAGAGGAGAGGGATGAGAGGAGGAGAGGATGAGGAGAGGGGAGAGGATGAGGAGAGGGATGAGAGGAGGAGAGGATGAGGAGAGGAGGGAAGAGGTAGAGTTAGAGGAGGGGGGGAAGGGAAGGGAGAAGAAGAATGTATGATGTGATTGGCGAAAAGGAGGGTAGGACTGAGTAGAGGAGAGGAGAGGAGAGGAGAGGAGAGGAGAGGAGAGGAGAGGAGAGGAGAGGAGAAGAGAAGAGAAGAGAAGAGAAGGAAAGGGAGTAGGGAAGAGGTAGAGTTAGAGTTAGAGGTGGAACAAGAACCGAGTAAGGGGGACGGAAAGGGAGCGGAAGAAAGGAGGCCGTTGTTGCCAAAAAGGAAGGGAGGAGTTAGTAGAGGAAATGATAAGAGAGTAGGGAAGAGGTGAAGTCAGAGGAGGAACAGAGTGAGGGTTTAGGGGGGAAAAAAAGGAGACCCGGTTGGCGAAGCAGAGGGGGCGTCTGGGGCTTCGTTATCAGCAAGACTAAAATGACCTACCTGTGATCTGGAAGGTGACGGAGAGGAGAGGGGGGACACTAGGCTTCTGCTGTCTTTGGGTCTGACCCGCTGCAATTACAGGGGGGGGAAGATAGCGCTATTAGCTACGCACACAGCGGGGACACAGAGGCACTATCAAACAAACACAGGGTGATGGGAAACAGCACACCAGAGACACTCTGAGGCTAATGCAGCACTGAGAGCAGGAAGAGGCCACAGAGAACCACAATTACACGCCTTATCAACATCTGTTTTGGATTCTCTGTGGCAGATAAGTCTCCTTTTTGGCTCAATATCTTGAAATGGCCGGATCAGAGCCGTGGGTAACAATCAGACTGGACTTTTGGTGACCATGTGATCTTGTGGTTGGACATTTCAGTGTTAGGGATCAAAAGAAAATGTGATTACAGACCTTTTTAAAATCCGAGCAGCAGACTTATCGGAGCCCTTTGGCATCATTGAACTTGTTGCCGTTAATAGCAGCTAATTAACTCGGCTGAGTGCAAGTGTCAGACCAGATTGTGCTCAGCCGTTTTTAGGCTTTCCAGGCATTTGAAGGAGTAGTTTAACATTTAAAGCAACTTCATGTAAATAGTCAATCTTCAAATAGTAGATTCAAAGTCGATCTAACGGTACAATGACTTTCAACAGAGAGAATTACATCCATACAATTTCCACAGAGAGCCCCGGTCAGCAGCCTTCAGTTAAAAAGACACCTGTTAGCCAGCCTCGTTAATGTTTAATACCAAGGCTGAGGCTGAAAGACTCAAGAGGACGGTGACGGATGAAGCTAAGAAGAGAACAAGAGAGAGTGACCGAGCGAGAAGCCGGACTAGAGGAAATATTGGACTCCTTTGTCTCTCCTTTCTCTGTGAAGCTCACATCCAATCATGCACACTTTCTCCTGGCTGTGAACCTGTGAAGCAGTACTTCTAAACAGAGTATTCTTTATTCTCAGCCGCTCATTTTTTTGCATTAAATAACTTATTAAAACAAAGACATTAAGATAAATTAACACATCAAATCAGCATGATACTAAACAACTAAAACGACAGAATCTGGGGTTTAACAATGATTTATCTGACGTGTATTTTTCACTTCATGGGTGATCCATGTCCCATCTGGTAACATGGAGGAGGCAGGGTTTATGGCCTATACTGCAGCCAGTCAGCAGGGGGGCACTCTAAATAGTTTGGCTTCACTCTCAGGTGGCTGTTTTTCCGTCCGTCTTAATATACAGACTTTATCAGTGGTTCTCAACTGTTGGGTCGGGACCCAGAGGTGGGTCGCGGAGCCATTTTCAGTTAAAAAATGTTTGTGTAAAATAGTCTGTGAAGCTCTTTTTAAACATGTTTCAGTTGTTCAGTTTCTTGCTTTGGTCACTTGTTTTGTACCGACTGAGGTCCAAACTGCACAATTTTTCAGTAAATGAATCTGATTGGTTTAAAAAAAATATCAGAAATTTGGGCTGTACGAGTTGACTGGTCTATATGGTAACAACCATGAACCATTCTACTTATGCTAAGCTAGGCTAACAATGCTCTCACTCTTGCTCTTTACAGACACAAGACTGAGATTGATTTCTGAGCTCTCACAGCAAAACGTGCTTACTTTACAACTTGTTAAGACTTTTTTCTGAACCGTCGTCTGTCTCTTCAGCATCTCTCCAAGTGACTATGAATAAGGGTGACACGTTCTGCCAAAAGGCATCGTTCAGACTAACACAGGCAGCATGAGCTAAAAGAGTTCAAGGTTCTCCTGATAGTCTCAGTGTCAATGCGCCTCTTTAGTACCTTTAAGTCAATTGTCTTCTCAAGTTGTAGGAGAGGTGACCAAAATGTCAACCCCCACCAGGCTGTGAGAGGTGCTTAGGGGATCTGCATGCTGCAGCTTCTGAGCGGAGCCGAACCTACAGCTACCCGGCTTTAGCTGAGAAAGTGCCGGATGATGTTACTTAGGCAGTGATACTGATCTGGGGTCAGTTCGGAGCTTCTTCCGCCGGAGAGATTAAGGTTCAGATTTAGGAGGTAGTAAGCTGATTCCAGATCTTGGCCTGAGGGTGTCGTCCGCCCTTTTGCATGGTGATATTTATGCATGAGAGAGAGAGAGAGAGAGAGAGAGAGAGAGAGAGAGAGAGCGCGCTGGCTGCAGCAAACTTCACTGAACCACTTTTCTGCCTCTACATCTCAGTGGTATGCTGGGAGATTAGCCCCCAACGGAGGGGAAAGAAATCCTGCGCCTAGAAGATAAGAACTATGTGCAAGCGTCTGTGTGTTTGTGCAACACTTACACACAGAAGGTCATGCACAGCCGGCCCTGGCAACACCACTCTCAACAACATGTTTACACACATGAATCTTTAACTGCATCTTAAACGAGGCTTTAGACGCCAACATGTGTGATGGCTCCAGTTTGATTGCAGCCAGATATAATGTGCTGGAAGGGAGGAGGAAGGTGTGCATTAAACATGCTTTCTTATATCAGACAATGTGCTTTGTCTAAACTGTGTCTGTCGATGTATTTCATCTTGGCTACTCGGCTCATTATTCTTTAATTAGTGCAGAAACAGAGACAACGGCAGATCAATTCAACTCTGAGAAACAAGCAAAGCGAACGCACGGCCAGCTTTTCCTCTTTGAGTTATTCATCAAGAATTCATTCAGCATCACAGAAAGTTTAAGATTATCATCAGAGCCTTAAAGTTAGATTTGAAATAAAGTTTTTTTTGGTTGGTGATGATAATGCGTGGGCCTTATGAGATAGGAGCTCATAAGACTACTACAACGTTTGTGTTTATTGTACAGGTGGCTAAACGGTATTTAAATCATCTGGAGTATCCAAACCTGGGGAAACACTGAACGATTTAAGGCTGATTCCGATTTGATTTTGATGTGGGGCTGAATTTCAGCTCATTTGCACGTCGTTTGCCGTGCAGTGTACATACTGTACTGTAGGGGCAAGCTGGCTAATCACGGCTCGATCTGATGATCCTAACAGCAGGGAGGAGGATTTTCTGGTATGACTGCACACACGCAGAGCCACAAGCCTGATGGGCCTGTCTGTCTACAGAGTTGTTATAGGCCCCTCAACCGATGCATCAGTGCATCCCTACTTCCTGTTTTACTGCGAGTTTGGGCATCTGAAAATGACTGATACATACTTAACAAAATACCCTTTAATTTGTAATTAAGTCTGACTTTAAGCCTGTTCCCAGCAGCTTATATCTCCATTCTCCTCCACCTCATAGTAAGCACCAGCTGAATGTTCATCCTGCACGGTGAGCTCTAAGTTAGCGTGAGTGGAGCATCCTCACCTCCAGACTTTTTAACCTTCTCCCCCACGCGATCAGCAGCGTGGGTCTCCACGAGCTTAGCCTCCACCCTAAAGTCTTTAACACCCTCTTTAAGAGGGCAGCTTTGACTCTGAGCCGGCCTGACAAGTGTCGCCTTTGCACTTGTGAACACTGACAAGTCACGGCTTGGCACACCAGCAGACAAATCCCTGTTTTAAATGACTCCGGAGTCTGTCTTAAAGAAGAACACTGCAGACGGCAACAGGCTGTTCAAATGTTGGAAAAGATGCTGACAGTGTAGCCTCAGTGGGGTATTTGTAAAGAAAAGACAATAAAAGCTGCTACAGTGTTTATTAATGCAAATTTAATATCGAATAATGTCGCTAAAAGTGGACATGAGTTAAGTCAACACGAGGGTTTATTTATATTTCAAGCATTTGATATGTAATTATCTGCGACACTCCACCTGGGGACTGCTCCTCTCATGCAGCATGTGGGGGGGGGGGGGGGGGGGGGGGGGGAGCGGAGGATGTAAGTTGTCATGTAAGCGTGCTTGATCAAATTTATTGGAGTTACACTTGAGAGTTCAGCTGATTTGTTTCAGGCTGCACGGCGTGCAGTTGTAGGATTTTGATGTTTGCAGCTGTGGTGTTGTTGTGACTTTGTTTACAGCGTTGATTGAGGACGGTCGAGACAGCCCCCCTGAGAGCCAAACAATTAAAATGTGTAAACGACAGAAAAGGGGATTTCGTTGGCAAACTAATAATCTAACAATTAGAGAGGATGGTGGGTTATAAGGCGAGAGCAGCAGAGGAAAGAGGGAATTACATTTAAACAGCTGCATATGAGATATTTTGAGAGCTATGCCAACCTGAGGAGCAACATTTTCAAGCAAGGAATCTGACCCTGTGACCTTCTATACATGATGTTTTCTGATTCAAAGATCGACTTTCCTTAAGAACAATTCACAACCTTATGTATAAAATCTTTAGCCTGCAGCAACAAGCAGCTGCCGCCTGATGCTGCCTCCTCTAACATAAATAAAACATGTGAGTTAAAATATATTCAATAAGGCCCTGAAAACCTGCCTCTTACCATGAGCGATATGTAGAAATACTTTAGATCCAAAGCCAAGTTTTCAGGGGCTTTAGCGCCGTGCTCGGGGTCCATATGGTGCAGATTAATGCTAGCTGTAAATGTGTGTTCAAGGCATATTTTTTTTTATGCAGTGTGATTGCTTATTAAGTCAACGGAAAGTAGCGAGTAGGCGAGGAACAGATGCTAATTTGCTCCGGAGGAAGTGAATTGAGGTGTAGATGTGTTCTTCCTCACCTCGATTTGAAGTTGAACATGAAGACAAATATTGGGCTGTTTTGGTTGATTAATCTGAGACATTGTGATAATAAGGACGAACGTAAGAAACCGTCAGAGGCTCGTTTTGTGATGAGACACTCTGGGCCTGCGGATCACTCAAGAAAAGACTGCCGCGGCTAATAGCTCCAAAAATTGCACATAATTTGCTCCCTCTGTCTGCTTTGTCTCAAGGTCTAATTCAGAAAGCATACAGCGCTGATGATGATCAGACGCACACACGGCCAAAAAAAAGGTCGTCCGTCCACTCCGTGCAGCTTGCTCTTGTTTTGCGTCTGAATGTGGAGAAAAGACGTCGTCATCTTTACTCTGCACAGCTCTCATGCGGACGGAGCACATAAAGTCCACATAAAGATGATGAGCTAGAGGAGGAAGGGGTTCACTTCTTCAACTTAATTTTGATGCTAGACTCAAAAAATGTCCAATGGGACTCAGGATATCCTCGTGGTTATGTGTCGCACGCCCCATGTACAGAGGCTGACGTCCTCTTCACAGCGGCTGTGGGTTTGAATCCAATCTTTGCCTTTTATCATGTGTTTTGACCCTTTAAGAAATCAACAACCCTTCTTGTTTTAAGATTTATTTTGGGGCTTTTTGTGCCTCTACAGTAGAGATAGGAGGGTGGATAGAGTCGGAAATCAGGGAGAGAGAGAGAGAGAGAGAGTGGGGAACGACAGGTGGGATGTGAACCAGGACTACAGCCTCCGTACATGAGGTGCAGAAACAAACCACTACCCGACCGGCGCCCCAAAAGTGGACTTTTTTTTTTTTAGAAGAAGATGATAAGGGAAATGTTTGATTTAGGAATTGATCAATCTGACATTTTCTCTCCTTATCATAAATCACCAGAGCTTCTCGTCCTATTTATATCAGCACGCCTCACTGATTAGACGCCATAGGATCATCTATCTGAGGTATCAGGAGCGCACTAAAACTGGCCCGGCCTGGATAAATTAATATTATAATGACATTTTCCTTAATGCGTTTTAACAGCCGATTCTGGTTCTACATGAAAAGTTAATGATCGGTGCTTGTTGCATCGCACGCTCTATTCTAATAAGGAGACGTTTAAAGGTCTGACATCACCACAGGTTTATAGGTTCAAACTGGAGGAGACTCGTTAGATCCAGGTTTTTATCTTTAAGAAATGAAACAGATCTCATCCAGAGGGTTTGCAGTTTTATGTTCGTCATCACAATGTGAGAAAACGGGGAAATAAACCAGGAACATATAAAGGGTTAAATATCACACAGCATCAGGTGTAATATTTAGTTATTTTTTTCTTACCATTTTTATCTCGTTCTCTGAGGTCTTTGAGGTATTTGAGAAGCTCGGCGTTGGCCTGGACGCAGTACACTTCCCTGGTCTGCAGGCCTCCTCCACAGAGCCCCGTCAGGTTGCCACGACGACGGTCCTGTTGGCTTAACAAAGGGTCGACCCGGCAGTCGCTCCACTCTGTGGTTCTCCAGGTGTAACTACAGAGAAAAAAAGAGAGCATATGGAGACGAGGGAGGTAGAGGTCTGTGTGGGTCTAATGTGTCAGAGCACGTTTACAACACTAAAGACCTTCACACAAAAAGAAGCGTTGCATAGTTACACACATTTTAGCTTTCTGCTTTACTGCAAACGTTAGAAACAGTGTGCTATGTGTACATTGATGTGAAGAGTTCAGTTTAAGGAGGGACAGCGCCAGGATTTCTTTTCTCCTGGTGCTGAGAGGGAGATGACTAAAATGTTGGTGTTCTATTTTTACAGTTTATTTAAAAATAAATCAAAACAACCGGAATACGTGAGGGAGACAGATTTATGATGGGGCTATAGCGCCCCCTAGCCCCGGTGTAGCACCGAGCTTGAATTTAAGTCTGACAACAAGTTTAAGCTTTTATTCGCGTCATTGATTTAAAAAAAAAAAACATACGACACTCTTCTGCTGTGCGCCAAAAAGACGAAAGAAATCACATTTTAAAAAGCTGTTTGGAAATACACGATAATGGAATTTCACCCAATGCGATTAATCGTGATTAACTCTTTGAATTCAGTGAATAATTATCTGAGAAAGAAAAAATAAAAGTTAAAAAAGTTAAGTAATACAAACCCTTTTTCATGTAGTGGAGTAAAACGTAAATTAAAACAGGAAGTGATGATTTGAAAAGTCAAAGGGCAGGGAGAAAATATATCAAATGTAGAAACTGAGAAACGTCATTGTTTTTGTTAAATTATATAATGAGAGAGAAAAGTCAGCACACTAAATGTCCTTCAAAGCATTAATTTTTCCGGGTAGAGCAGAGTAACAACGGATGTGTTCCAGCCCGAGGCTTCCGTCAGCGTTCAGACGATGAAGGACATTTAGTGTGCTGACTTTTCTGACTCATTAAAGCCTTTTTGCAGTCGTGTATCTGAACATTTTTTTTTTATTACAGTTGAGTCAGTGTGCTCCTTTTTCTGCTGTTTTGGTGAATAAGATAACCTTTTGAATTTGATGCCAGAAACATGTTGGGGGACCGGGTCAGATTCATCACACTGTTGTTTGGAGCATTATGAAACATAAAATGTGACAAAGATAACTCCGAACTATTGAACAGCTGAAATCCTAAGTTAAAGGCAGGATTGGTAATTTCCTCCACTTTTTAAGATTTTGTTTGAAATTGTCTTTAGGTCCTGACAGAAATTAATAACTCATGTTCTCTGAAAAAGGAAACAAAGAAAATCTGTCATCTGTATCAGTTTGTAAGCCTGAAAAAACTTTGACCAATGTCTGCCACGAGGTACCAATCTGATGAACCAATCAGACGCCTCCCTGTCTTCCTGCTTGCTCTCTACCTCTTGCGTGCTCTAGCTCACACTCAAAGCATGAGCTGAGGTCCGCTTCTGGAGCAATGTCGCTCGTGCATGTAAGTGAGGGGGCGTGGCTTTTGAGGGAGCACAGAGGGGAGGGGGTGTAGACGGAGCACTGAGGGAATGCTAAATCATGCTAGCGTTCAAAAATGACCAACCCTGCCTTTAAGCAAAAACAGTAAAGCCCATTACTTTCAAAAGAAATTGGTCTCCTTAGTTCACATATGCTAACCAACAGTGTCATTAAAAGTAACTTTTCTAAAACGTGTTGTTGGCACCAAACTCAAATTTTGGCGTATGCTTCTCCCAAAACGATGGAGTTTTTCTCAGTTTCACCTTTTGATGTTTTGTCTTTTAGCTACTTAATCAAACATGGGGTTTCAGTGTATTGAAAGTAATCACATTCTGGGTCTGATTCATTAAAGGATTGCAAAAGCTTTTGAATCTGTGAAACCTGTCCAAATGAGTCAAACAGATACCGTCTAATTCACAAAACAGTTGTAGAGGCGTAAAATGCAAAAATCATCTCTTCCACTGCTTGATCAGTCTGAGTGATGAGTACCAGGGATTTTGTTTCAAACGGAGAATTTCCGCAATTAATGGAAAAATAAATTCAGCGGACTCAGTGTGCAAGGTGTCTGTGCGTGACATTTTTTTTTTTTATCGGATAAAGGATCCAAAAAATGCATCCGAAATAACAGACTCAGTGTGCAAAGGCCTTTAGAGTAAAAAACTCAACCCTCCTGGATGAGAGTGTGGGGCGGCTGTGGGTCAGTGGTAGAGTCGTTCTTCTCTCAACCTGAATGTTCGGGGTTCGATCCCCTCCGCCACATGTCCGCTGTGTCCTTGTGATGCAAGACACTTGACCCCAGCTCCGGCTGCTCCGTCAGTGGTGTGTGAATGGGATTAATTAATTCTGATGGTCACTTTACACAGCAGCCTCTGACATCAGTGTGTGAATGTGTAGGTGTGACCTGCGAGCGCTTTGAGTAATCAGAAGACTAGAAAAGAAATATACGAGCTCGAGTCCATTTACCATTTACTAGTGTGATGAGTATTTTGGCGACATCTGTTTGGAGGTGATATAGGATGAAACTGGAGGATTAAAGCCATCTGTGAGCCAGAGTTTTGTATCTGTGTGTGTGTGTGTGTGTGTGTGTGTGTGTGTGTGTGTGTGTGTGTGTGTGTGTGTGTGTGTGTGTGTGTGTGTTTGTGTGTGTGCAGTCTCCCTCTATTTGTGTCTACTTTGTGTCTGGCACCAGCCCAAGCACTTCTACGGATCTGTCTTCGTATGCTCTCTCTCCTCCGAACACACACACACACACACACACACACACACACACACACACACACACACACAAACACACACACACACACACACACCTAGGGCCACCCAGGAGAACAAATTAGCTTAGTGATAAGAGTGAAGGGAAGTCAACAGGAAGCTTGTGCAGCCTGAGCCGGGTGAATACCAAACACTTTGATTGCACTGTATTTTTGCCTGAGTTTTAACAGGATACAGACAGAATTCCTGCAGTGAGCTTCGTACCTGTCACACACACACACACACACACACACACACACACACACACACACACACACACACACACACTCACACACACGCACAAACACAAACAGTATGAGCAATGAGGAGGGTATCAACCTAACATGTAATTGAATAACAGGGGAAGGTGTTGAATGCTATGCTGAAAAACACATCTACACTTTTACCCCCTGCTCACCTCCCCGCTTCCCCCCCCCCCGTCATCAGGAGGTACTCACCTGGAGCAGGGCGGCACTCCATCACCCTGAGGTTCGCACCACTCCGACTCCTCCAGCGGCGGGCACTCCGCCCCCTCGCCCACGGGGAACTGGAGCACCTGTCGGATCCTGCTGCGATTTCCTCTGGGAGACCTGGGGTCCACACACGTTTTGGAGCAGGCGCCCCAATCGGTCCAGTCGGTAAACTGGCAGTCTTTGGGGAGGACGCAGGACTGGATGGTCAGCGGCAGGTCCCTCGGTGTGCACAGGCTGAGGCAAAGAAGAAGGTGAGGCTCAGACAGGAGAACAGTTGAAGTGTATTAATTAGCGGAGGAAACCTCTAGCACCCAAAAAAGTACAAATGGAGAATGTGTGATACTTGTTGGAGACATTATGATGATGATGATTTGATATATCTGTTGGCATACCATGGATATAAAAAGTCATAGGCACCCAACATGGAGAAATTTCTTGTTTTTATGCACCAAAAATGGCAAGAAAACTCAGGCACACATTCTAAATTGCACAAATAAATTGGCAAAGTTTTGAAACATAACCAATATGTTGGTGCAATTTAGACTGTGTCACCTCCTCTGCTCTCTGTTTGTTAACAGACAGTTTGCATGTTAGTTTTGCATCTTTATGAGATGCCAACAGGACTGGAGAAACCTCTGTATTTGCCGACCTGTGAATCTGAATAAACCACCTCTGCTCCTCTCTCTCTCTCTCTCTCTCTCTCTCTCGTTCAGGCAGCTCAAGCAGGACAGAGGATATGATTTCTTTCAAGCATTGGTACTTTCCACACTTTGTGTAAAAACACAGATATTGCATCATTATAAAACATGCGGTATCAATAAGTATAGACCATTTTGACAACCTTACAGTCAGTGATAGATTCCAGGGAGTCACTCCTACGGGCCAAGCCACAGTCTTGGACCTAACCTCTCCAATCACAGAAGATTTTAAGTTTTTAAACAGAATTATTGCACAGATGAAATAAACAAGAAACTGCTTATTCCAGCATTAATGTCAAGCTTAGCTAAATAGCTACTGGCTGTAGCATTACAACACACAAATATAGGTGGGTTTATTGAACTTTGCTTGCTTTTAACTCTTGGGGAGAAAGAGAATATTTCCAAATATATCAATATATTTTGAGTTAGAGTTAAAAAGGAGTTCATCTTCCTTCCTGTGGTGTTTTGAGAATTTACCAACCCAAACAAACGCTGTCCTCCCGGGAGATAATGTTTGTTTGCAGAAAGTAAAAGTTAGGAAGTCAAATCTCAAACAAGAGAAGCAGAAACTGCTGACAGCAAGGAGTCAAAACCAGGGTTAGAAAAAGAGTGGCAGTTTTCTAGATACAGAGAAGGGAAAGTTTTGGTTTCTTGGGTGCTCGGGCGTTTCAAAAACAAATGTGTCCCCAAAAAAAAAATAAAAACCTAATTTATGTTGTATTACCCTGGGAATTTAATGTCTAATGGAATTAATTATGGAATTAATTGTGGAACTATCTTGAAGTATTGCTTCACTTTGTTTTGTGTCTGTTTTGTTTATTTATATATTTAATTTTTTTAATGTATTTTTTTTCTAATGGTTTTTTCTTCATTTACATTATTAATTTATTAATTCCTCTCTCTCCTTGCTCGTTGTCCTAGTATGCATGAGTGTTAATGAGACTCCTGGGTAGGCTACTGTGAAAACAGGCTTTGTTAAACAAGATACACACTTGTCGGCGTAATCCCTGGACGTGGTTTCCTGCCGCTCTGAACGAGACATTGTGAGAATTTTCTGCAAGACTTGGCCAGAACCTGACGTATCAGAGCAAAGCATGGAGCAAAGATGTAGGACAGGCCCACCCAGCAGCTCACTGGAATTTCCCTGCGACTGCAAACAGAGCTGGCCAATCGGAGGAGAGTGGGTACATGGGGAGGGGAGGGATTTAAAGAGACAGCAGCTGAAATGAAGCGTTTCAGTCCGAGGCTGACATGAGGGATTTTACTGACGCCAGTATCAGATAAATAATGAGATTTATGAGGTACACATCTCACAGCGCTACCCAATAAGTGCCCCAGAGTGACATCATTAAAGGTGAAAGTGAGGATAATAGACCTCCTTTAAAAAGTGAAACAATCTCCAAGTTGAAGTAAATAGTGCGTCTGCTTTGCTCTTGCATCAGCCGGTCTCAGTGTGTATTTATGGTAAACAGAGTAATGCAGCGTGCAGCTTACAGACGTCTTTTACTGCCATTTTAAAGTCAACATGTCAGCGTGCCCTAAAGGCACAGTTTATGCTCTTTGAACATATCAGATCAACATATACATGACACTCAAGTTGGTGCAGAGAGTTTCACTTTAAACCTTTTTTAGCCCTTGACTGCTGCCACGTTGTGCCACTAGCTCGTCCCATCAGCATACTCAGCATAATCAGTGAATGGGATGGGAGTGGAACAGGAGCTCTGTGGCATGGTTTGTGTTTCCTTGAGTCTCAAGTGTTAAGACTATCAAAACAACCGCTGATCAATCACTAACACACATCTTTTGATCGTCTAAATGGCATTTAGATGTAATGACTAACAAGTCCTTGTTTGGTCCCTACCGAATCATTAGGAGCCGGTTCTAACAAAAGCCGGCTGCTTTCTGCTCCTCAGTCTGGAAGTCTTTCCCCTTGGGGCGTTGCAGCTGACGAGCTATTAGTGCTAATTACAGCTCTGCTTCATTTAGAAACCTCTCATTTAGACGCTGCCACCACACTTCACCTCCAGCAACTCAGAGTTCTGGTATAAGTGAGGAAATGTACGAGCTGAGAGTGAGCAGTGTTTTTTTTTTTCCTTTCTTTTAACTCCTGTGTTGTTCAGATAAAAACACCTCTGCAGTCTTTGAAGTGATACTGAAGTGACACTGTGAAAAATCTCCATTTTAACATGTTTGGTGTGCCGGCTCGTTGTGCACGGGAGCAAAACAAAGAGGAATTTAGAGAGTGAGCGTGACGGGGTGATGGCTTGATTTCACCGTCTCAAATGGAAGTTGGTGTGTTTTTTTTAAAAAAGCCCTTAATGCAGCCAATGACCCATTTTCTACTCAACCAGATCCTTTGAATCTTCTACCGTTTGTTGTATGCATGCCCGAGCCTTTTTTTTTTATGGAGATTTCAAAGTTGTGAAAAGAAGTCATTATTTCTTCTTCTCAGTCATCCAGACAGAATGAGGACACAATCATTCTGTATTTAAATAAGTAAGATGATGTCTGGAAAGTGTTCATTTTTTAAGACTGTGGGCTTTACACAGAAACTTGCAACAATGGACTCCAAGGGTTTTTAGACGAAATAGAAGCAGGCAGGAAGTCTCCATATTTCAACAGTTGTAAGCTCATTACTCCGGCTGCATCCATCACAACAGTTTGCAGCTGAAATGGTATGAAAAAATAATTCTATGTGGGTCGAATGATTAAAAAAAAGCCTTATTCCAACTTTCAAGCCCTGGAGACTTTTTTTCTTTTAATGACAACATGCATGCTGCCGCCCACCAGTCGAGTTTCACTTTACATCCACTGAAAGACAGTGAAGCTGGGGCTAGGATAAGGGACATGTTTCTCTTTTTAAAATGGTCAAAACGACCTCATTGACAGGACAGACGTTACACTATCACTGGAAGGGGACTCGAACATTTCGTCACTGTGAATGAAGACTCTGAACTTTGGTGGAAAAACTGCCTGATCTGATCATTTTACACAAATAGAAATGTACAGTAAAACTTCTATGAAACGCCTGGGCTTCTTTTTACTTCAGTCATGAAATTACCCTTCCTTTTTTTGGGATGAGGCCTCTATACCAGACCGGTCTTTCATTTTATTATTTTTTTTTTTTACCAAACTTGTGCCTTGTGACAGTTAAGAGGATTAATGTGACAACATTGAAGGTAAGCTAATTTTGGTTTTAGAAATATTTGTTTTTCTTCCATCAATAAAATTAATCGGCTTCAAGACTCGATATGACCCGGATACGATAAGGGAAAATCAAAATGGTACACGACCATATTCCCCACAGATATCTAATCCATCATACTTCAGTACAGTTGGGAGTTTGCCAGAAGCTTTTTTGGAAAGAAATCTCATGCAATGCAATGATGTAATTCTGATGCACTGCGCGAGTGACACAGCTAAAATTCTTAGAGCTCATGTTTCCAGCCTCATCAGTGGGACAGGAGCAGGAGACTGAATTATCCAGCCTCTTTGGGAAGCATGCAGGAGTATGGAGGCTCAATGACAGATGTTCATCAAACAAAATGAGAAATGAAGGGAGCACTACGAGCAGCGAGCGTCTGGCTGGGATGTGACTGGGTTATCTCTTCAATAGGAAGTTTGTTCCACTTTTCCAAAAGTGGCAAAAACAACTATAAATATTTCAGGAGAAGAAATAAACAAGTCAAGGATTAATATTTATGCTCCTAAGGGCGTGTGAGTTGTTTTCACGGTTCCTTTGAAATATTTGATCCCAGTCACTGCAGCGAGCTGAGCGCCAACAAAGCAGTAATGAACAGATTTAGTACATAATGGATCCCATCCATGAATACTCTGGCATGTGGCACACATATGTGTGCTGTGATTGGAGGCATGCTCCTCTCAGATTCTTTCCTGGAGATCAGAGACCAAACTTTCTCATCTTGGGTTAGTGTCAGTTAGAGAAATATGCACAGAGACAGATCGTTAGACGAATCGCTGATTATCTTTCTGTCATGTGAGATCAGTATCAAAGTGTAATTTTCTCTTCTTCTTTTTCCTCTTTGCTGCTTGATGAGGTTGTTGGAAGTTTCATGAAGGTCTTGTATGGGAGGACAGAGATAGCAGGCTGGGGAGTTGATGTCATGCTTCTTATTAGTTTATTTATTTTTATTTTACTGTTCTGTAACGTTTACAGACTAACTCGTCTGTCATTTGTACAATTGGAAACTTTGCACTTCATGCCCTTTTACCCATGTACCATGCATTTCCCACTGTATGTTTAATGTATTATCTTTATTTTATTAAGAACATGTGACTTTCCCTGCAACCAAATTTACCTACAGTGGCAAACAAAGTAAACGGAACCTGAACCTGATCACTCGTGTTGTAGTACTCGATCCGTCTTGGTCTTGAGAACACTTTTTGAAGGTCTCTGCCTCGTCTCGAGACGGAAAGCATTTTTACTCTTAGTCTTATCTTGGTCTCAGACTCGGCGAATCCAGATTTTAAATCAAGACCGGTCTTAACCACCAATGACACCACTCCATTTCTGCGATTAGAAGGAAAACGCCTCTTTATAGAAGAATAACTTCAGTCATAATTCGATTTTTATCCCCTGGTTAAAGCAGCAACCTTCCTGGTGTTATGGTCTAAGTGAGTGACACGCCCACCGCACAAAAGATGATGATTTTTCAGAGATATTTATGGTCTTGGTCTTGTCTCGGTTGCCCTGCCTTGGTTTTGGTCTTGTCTCTGTCTCGATCCCTACATGTCTTGGTTTTCTCGGTCTCGGAGCATTCCGGTCTCGTGTATGTCTTGGTCGTGGTTAGTGTGGACTTTACTACAACACATTTTGGACCGCTGCTTTGGTTTAAGTTTGTCAGCCCTCAGGGGCCATCTTCTGGTCTGTGCCCAATACAGTTGCCTGCCTTGCCTGTTGACAAGCAGGGCCTCTGCATAAAACCTTTCTGTCTCCACGTATCATCAGAATGGGAACATAGTACTCTTAGCTTCATTCTTTAAGAACACACAAAAGACCTTCCGATTACTATGAGCTTGGCAAATTTAACATTTTACTGCTGACATTTTGCGTGACACTTTGTTTGTACTCTTTCAATAATAAGGCGTTTTTTTCTATGTTTCTGCTGAGAGCTTTTGAGTGAGTGAGTTTCAGTATATCCAAGGAGAGGGATGGAAAATGGTTATGGCTGCGACTGAACTAGTGTGTCATAAATTCGGCTGCTTTGCTGCTTCTCTGGAAGTTGACATCAAATACACTGTGGTGGTTGTGCCTCATCGCTCTGACAGCTCGGCAGTGACAAAGACACAGCAAGATGAACATCCTCCCCGGAGTGTCACCTCCTGACAGGGCGAGGAAAAACTTCCAGGAGGACAAATGTGGCAGCGTGTTAAGCTTTTTAAAATGCACAGCCCAAATCAGAACCCCTTATCGTCATGGACGACATATTGGGAGCTGTCAATTCACACAAATACAGACATTAATGTTTCTCTGAAAAGGGCCAGTAATGTGAAGTATGGTTCACTTTAAAATTAGGCAACATATTTTAATTAAGCTACGATCCTGACGCATCTTTCACAGTTGGCAAGAAAATGAAAGGGATATGAAATAGTGAAGAGGGAAGGACTTCACATTGTCATAAAAACATTGTTACTCACTTGCGAACCACAGCGCTCCCGTTCCTGTGTATGCAGATCACCTCCCTGGTCTGGTATCCCACCTGGATGTCCCAGAAGGGACTCTCCTGCCGGTTAAGGCGATTCCTGGTCCGTTTCTTCTGGATAAGCTCCCTGGTTTCTGGGTCTTTGACTCCCGCTCTCTCCCTGAGCCCCTGGCCTTTGCCTCTCCTGCGCTTAACTTGGCGTTCTGTCCGAGTCTGTGGGAGAGTACAAGGGTCCCACGGTCCAACCCTGAGACTGTACATGCCCTCCGGACCTGTACAAGGCCCCGGTTTACAAGACTGGAACTCAGTGAGGTTTGGACAAACTAAACCTCCGAATAGTGGAGGAACAAGGACGCTCCGGACCCTGTTCCTGAGGCCTGTTCCGCACGTTTTTGAGCAGGAGGTCCATGGTGAATACTCGGACACCACACAATCCTGAGGGCACGGGATCAAACATGCCTGCTCCAGGCGAGGCTTGGGCTCAAAGTACTCGCAGATGGCATCCTCTGCTGGAGACCCGTCTGAGTTGAGCACGCAGCCCACCTCCCGGGTCTGAATGCCCTCTTCGCCCCCGCTGCATGTGAAAGGCCGCAGGGCACCAAAGGTCCTTCCCGAAACTGGCATGCACTCGTTCCAAGCACCCAGTTTCCAGTCATAAAGGTCCTTGTGCCAGTCGCACACACGGAAACAGTTCCTCTGGTTGGAGGGACGCTGGCCCTGGTCACAGTTGGTGTGAAGTGTTGTCCAGCCGTCCACATGGGCACACCAGACTGCCCGGCTTTGGCTGCCACCTGGGCCACAGTCGCTGCCCATGCACCGTCCCCATGGACCTGCGAAATGGATGAACATGCACAAAATTACAATATGACACAACATACCTTTAAGCTTTAGATACTAGACAGTGTGGTGTAATATGTTTGTGCTCTGATCATAAATCTGATTTAATAAATTACGGTGTAAGTTAAAGAGGAAATATTATCCCCATTTCCCACATTTTCAAACAGTCCCCCTGTGGTCTAAATGAAACATCTGTGCTGTGCTTTGGTCAAAATATAACATGAATCAAGCACCAGAGGAGGTTTGTGACCCTGTATAAACCAGCTCTCTCAGAACGCTGCATTTTGGTGTGTGTGTCTCTTTAAATACAATGAGCCCCCCCTGAGCTTTCCCGGTAGACATCACTCCTCCGTAGCGTGAAAAAAAATGGCGGACCTGAGCAAAAGTTTTGTTCTAGGCTGGGGGTGGAGTCCATGAGTGGAGATATCAGGGGAGGGAGGGATTTTTTTTTACCAGAATCCCGCTGTGACATCACAAGGAGAGCAAATTTGAAACGGATCATTTTTCTCTGTCTTTTAAGGCTTATGCAGACCACAAACAAAGGACTGGATGGGTTTATTTCACATTTTGTGGATCAGTAGTCACTCAGTTTACCCAGATATATGTTCAAAAACACTGTACAAGCTGCGATTTGATTGACTGTACAGAATTGACAAACATCTTGGATGAACGCTTCAATGTAAGAACACTGCCGTGCCTCTGAAAGAGAAACACATACTACACAAGCGTCTATTATTCAAACACTTCAGACTGACTAATGCAAAAGAAAACTGGAGAGTTTACTGTAGCTGTTGTTGCAAAGTGAGGAAAAGCATATAATGCTTCTTCAAGGATGACAGAGTCGATTCACAGCCTCCTCTAATGTTGTCCTTGATGTAAAATGTGTTGAAAAGCTGTTGGCAACCCACAGCAGATGATGTGTGAGTGCAGAAAATGCGTCATATTCAATAAAAATAACCTGTCACCTTGTTTGGTGCTGCACTTGGGAGTCAGACACAACTCTCAGTGCAGGGTGGAAAAAAAAAACAAACGTCTTGAGTGCCACAGGAGTAGGGAGGGATAAAGAGGCGAAACAAACACAAAGTGATCAAAATAGTGTCTGAAAGCCAATTTACAGTAATCTGTGGCATTTATCAAACTCTATTGGCAGCCTGCAGGAATCGCCACAAACATCAATAAAACACATTTGTCAGGACACAAGTCGCTGGCAAAGCTCGCTCTTATCCTCTCAAGCTAATTGCAGTAGAGATCCAACAAACAGTCCTCCAACACGACTAAGTAGACTCATATAATCGTCCGTCATTATACATAACCAAACATTTGTTCTAATTAGAACCAAAAAATATCAATACTTGGCTGGAGCGCAGATTATTAGAGCAGACTTTAAGGATAAAGCTCGGGGTATTCAATGTATTTTTTTGTCTGTGCTGTCCGTCATCAGAGCCAACAATGGATCCGTCCCACTATCTGAGTACTGTATTGTCTTTGTTGCCAAAAGCTTGACGTAACTAGTTCCTATGGGCCGTAGAGCTCCGTTCTGTTCCTAAAGACTATTTACACCACAACAATGGACCCCAGTGTTGACCTGAGTGGCATGTTTCTTTTGCTGCGATGAATATGAGCATTGTAGTATCTTGTGAATTAATCCCACACAACTGCAGCTGTAAACATGCACAACTGTGCAAATATGTATTCATTTATTTATAAGGTGGTGCAATAACAAGTGCAACATAGCAAGTGACATAAAGACAAAACAGGTGCAAGAATACAAAGAGGGAAAAGACGACATATAGGGCTTTCACACTTGCAGAAATCTCCTTAAAAACTCCGGATATTTCCAGGACGAGCTGTAGATATATATGAACGTAAACAGCTGAATTTTTAGCTCTGACTTCACCCAGAGTTTCTCCTGCCAGACTCCTAGTATTTTTCCTGTAGGAAGTCCGGCTATTCAGTTGCACTTGACAGAGTTAAAGCAGTACGGTTCACACTAATTGGCTGCAGTGTGAAAGGAGATCCTTATAGGTTAGTTGCAAAGAACACGGGTACCTGATGTGTCAGAGAGAGTTAGACGAGACAAAATATAATCGTGAGTCCGTATATAGTGTTTTATTGTGAAACTGAACAGACAGTCTGTGCGTTCCCTTGTCTGACTTCTTGTCCGGCTCGATCCATTCTGTCCAGCTTGACACGTGCTAGCAGCGAGCTCAGTCGAAAAAAACAACATATTTGAAACGGAGCCGAGCGGAGTAGCGTTTGCTGGCACACTCCAGATGCTGAGGAAACAGGAGCACTGACCAGAGTGGCAGCGAACCATGCTGATGGCAGTTACACTTGTACAGGACTAATTCAGCAAAGAGATAAGAGGTACCACTGTCTCCACAGGGGGCGCCGAAGCAGACACCTGAAAGTTCCTCAAAGGCACTTTCAGTCAAAGTGTGTCCCTCTCAATCTGGGAATTCATTTGAGATGGTGGTGGTATGTTTACAGCAGAGTCCCAACATCCTCTATTGTTATATTTATCTCTAACTCTAGCAAAGCTAAGCAGGTTTACAGTATTGTGTTTGTTTCATGTTTATTTATACTTGCTTTATGTGGACCTTTGGGATATTACTCACTAGAACATTCAGAAACAGAAACAGATACAACGACAGCTTCCACACTTTGGGATCTGCAAACACTTTTTTTTATCAGGCTGAAGCTCATGGTCACATTCCCTCCATGACTCTTCAGTTTGAAGCTTGTGTGGAGTCTAATTCTGTATTCCTTAACAAAGACAACTTGACACCATGAAACTGTCTTCACCGAGTCAGCCGGTGCTCTCAGCAAGCTAACCAAAAAAACACTCATTACCGCCGGGTGTCTGAGCTCAGACTGAGTTATCCAAAGGCTATTGATACTACACGGGAGGAGAAATCAAAATAATTGGGCAGCTTCACTTCTCACCTCAAATTAACCTCTGAGGTAATTGATTGTATAGTGTGTGGCCAAAGGCTGATTGGACCCTTTGCGGGCAACGGGCGGTCGGTAGGAGGGCGGCTGATGTTGACCCACGTCCTTGCCGAGTCCAAAATCATGCCAGGCAGGAAATTAGGAGCAGATTTACGGGAATGATTGCTCCTGATGAGGCCGCTTGTTGGCATGTCTCTGATCTGGGCTGCTGATGATCTATCTTTGGACGACACAATGCTGCGTTCAGGAGCCTCAAAGATTTTTCTATAAGATTTAATCCTTAACCTATCAATGCACTTGGTCAATTTCCAAATCATCAAATGATATCAGGGTTTTCTGAGCTATCTATGGTTAATGCAACTGTCCATGAGACACTGGTATATTCAATACTCTCAGTTTTCCTGAGTCCTTAAGATTTATGTGCCGTTTATTTTGAATCCAGTGAAAGAAAAAAGAAGACTCAGAAGTTCTGCCTTCATAATACAAACTGATAGAGTCAGTGCATGTTATCTGGAGAGCTGATAGAGAGTATTCAGGTGGAGAAAGGAAGTGCAGTGGGGAGGATTTTTCATCCAAGACCTAAAAACGAGGTAGAATCAGATTCTCCCCTACTGAAATAAAACACCTCCCTCCCTAATCTAATCCTTTCTGATAGAAGCTCTCAAAGACAGTTCTCCGGCTCAGCTTTCACAATCAAACTCCTCCAGCTCAGGATGTGGATGTGGAATAAAACATAACGCTCTCTACGAATAAAGATCACAAAGCCTGGCCGTATATAACCTGTCTGGGTTTGCACAGGAAGAGTCTGCTGTGATCTGTATCTACATTTACAATTCATCCTATTCTCCGTCCGATGTCCTATGTTACAGTTTTGTTGTGTCAGATCTTAGCAGGGCTGTTTACATGTCTTTCTTCTCCAAATGTAAATCAATGCACAGGCCTGGTAGCCTACAGCTAGCCTTTCAATATTGCATGAAGCCTGACAGGATCATTTGATATTGTGGAAACAAACTGTGTTTCACCTCCATGTATCACATGTTTAGCAGAATGTAATCACAGAGTTATCAATGACTGTCAAGCTGCTGTGCATCAGGGGGCCCTATTACAGAAACTGCTTATCTTACGCCTTGCATTAAGATAGGAGTCTTCACCAATTTGGTATTACTGAGGCGAATCCTTACTTATTGTAGGAATCCTATCTTATCTCAGGTTTGAAAACGCTCAATCAAACTTTTCCCTTTTAACCTGGTGATGAGGAAGAGGTGTTGGGAACACGTTTTGTGAACATTAGAACAAAAAATCTGCGACGCGAGCTGTCATGCTTCTTGCTGCCGGCGAGCACAGTCCCGCGAACGTTAAGTCGTTTCTGATTGCTCAACACGGCCCGAATAAAGTACTTCCGGGCCCTGTAGCCAATCATTGCAACGCGGTCGGCACAAACCTGTCACAAATTTCGGAGATGCGCGTCTGGGCGCTCAGACCCTCCGCGCCCTCCAATATCGCCGCGCAGACCGCAAGAAGCATGAAACCTGATTCAATGAATCGCAATGTGCAGCACATGGCTAATTTACATAAAGTTTTTTTTCCGTGAAAACACTGTGGGAAGATTCGAAGTCTGGTTAGCAAGCCAGCTTTTCTGTTCAACATCCTGTCTGATCATATTTACCGTTTGGTTGCCAAAGGTAAAGATGTTGAGAGAAATGTGTGCTAGCTTGAAGGTAACTTCATACAGCTTTCTGCTTCATTATTATCTCAGGCAACATTAAAGTGACAGCTGGTCAACACATGTAATAAGGCCAGAGGGAATATAAATTTAATGAGAATCAGCAGGAGCAAAATATCAGGTTCATATATTGATAATGTCATATATTTTATGATAGAAGATATTTGACAATATTGTCACACTTGATGACTACATTATGATGTTCTCTCAGACTCTGCTCTGAGAGCTACCTGCATAGTGACTGCCCTCCACATCACCCCTTAGTAGAACATGGTAAGCCCTGTTCTGCAAATTCATCCCATTTATAAAAAAGTTAAAACAGAACATAGATATCGACAAGCAATTGTGTTTTTCTTATTGTTTGCACTGCTTCTTTAGTCGGTCTGAATGCTAAAATCTTCTGTAAATTCACAATTTAAAGCTGATATTTAAAAAAATATATCTTCCCGGGGGGGCATGCCCCCGGACCCTCCTAGGGAGTTTGGATCCATGTCACCTTTTTCATCCCTGATGAGTTTGTACCCCTGGGCGGGCCTTAGGCCTCCTGACAAACAGATACGAGCAGCCTGTCAGTGGAGCCGATCCCAGCTGTCATTGGGCGAGAGGCGGGGTACACCAAATAGACAAATAGAGACAGACAACCAGCCACATGGATTTGAACCAGGAGCCTCCTCGCTGTGACGCAACAGCGCTAACCACTGCACCACCGTGCAACCACCCCTACAAATGCATAACTTTAAAGGAAGAATGTGCGACTTTGTGATCCAGTAGATGTCGCCCTCAAGCACCAGCATTAAACCAAAACAAACTGCTGTTTGGCCACACCTCCTCCATACTGAAGCCTCCGCTCTCCTCCAGCGACACACCTCCAACCCCTCTACCATGGTGTCGCACAGAGGAGTTATCAAATGGAAAGCACATTAATTAAGCACCATTAAGCGCTGGCAAAATCGTCCTCTCGATGCTCCAGCTCAATTGTCTGTCCTGCATTGTTTTGTTAGCATGCTATAGTTAGCACTCTTTAGTTAGCTTGTAGCTTCACATTGCACAGATAAATTGACACAGAATGACCGTGATCAAAACACACTTATGTGGCATCCAAATAATCAGTGAGTACTAGGGGTGTAACGGTACACAAAAATTTCGGTTCGGCACGGTTCTCAGTTTTGAAGCTTCGGTTCGGTACATTTAAGGGACCTGATGCAACACTTTTTTTTCTGTATTAGGAACACTTAGAATTTCCCTTTTACAAATTGGGCTAAGTGCAGCATCGACAGTTCAGACTTGTACACCTGCTCAGGTTACTTTTAAATTAAACATTGTAAAAAAAATAAACTTA
This sequence comes from Labrus mixtus, assembly GCF_963584025.1. Lineage (NCBI taxonomy): Eukaryota > Metazoa > Chordata > Actinopteri > Labriformes > Labridae > Labrus > Labrus mixtus. The sequence continues at coordinate 8,832,438 of NC_083622.1, read as the reverse complement.
TGCTGCATCCTTCAACCAAAAGAGTCTCCAATAAATAAGAGATATGAATGAAATAAAGTATTTTAGAATGAAATGAAGTAATTAATATAGCCTATATGTAAAAATATTTATTTTTAATTACAGTGACACCTTTTAGTTTATTAAGCCAACACTTTTTTGAATGCCCTTTGAGCACACAATAAACCAAATCACATCTGGGACAGTATAGTTTAATCACAGAACTATTAATATTTGTCTCTGTCGTGGCTTTGGCCCGTTCAGAATTACTAGCAAAAGGCTGTCTGTTGGGGAGGGAGGGTGTTCATTCTATCATGCTGCAGGTTATGCTTCCACACAGACGTGTCTCCCCCTCCCCTTTTGCGCAGCAGCGCTGTTGGAGCGGGATCATCGCTGAAAATTAAAACGAAACTTAAGAGTAAGTCCGTAAAAAGAACTCCATCTCAGTTATATGCAACTATCCAAACCGACAGGGCTCGAGGAACTAGTAATCTGCACAGTTTATGTTTGAACTTTTTTACAAGTTACTAACTAAAAGCTGTGTCCCATACCAGCGGCCTTCCTCCACCCTGAGGTGTGCTTCCGCTTTGCGGCCCGTCTGGGAACACAGATTAAAGCACCAAAAGCGACCAAAAGCCCTGTACCGAAACGGTCCGGTCCGAGTATGTGTACCTTTACACCCCTAGTGAGTATGTTCTTCTTCTCTCTAGTCCTTGACTAAAACAGCATTTATACACAAGGGGAGGAGCCGGCCGTCCCGTAAACACGGCTCTCACAACAACACAGTCAGCGGGACTCAAACTTTTATGTGTAATATGTTGCACATTCTTCCTTTAATATAATACAAACAAATTAGTGCTAAAAAGTTTGAACCCCTTACAGTGTGTTCCAATGAGAACAGACATTTTAAATTCTTACCTTTACTAGTCAACTAATGTGAATGTAAACATCAACAAGGAAATTAGTCACTAGGAAGATCATCATGACCAGTAAAGACAAAATCTGCGAGTCAGGATTTTTATGCAATAGGACCCCAGGTTTATGAAAAACCTTACATAATGATATTTTCATATTCTGATTGATAGAATACATCTCGTGGATGCTCCTGAACACATCATCAGTGATGTAACCTGGGGTCATCGGGTGTTTCGGGTCTTTCAATGATCATATACCCTCGCCCAGGCGACCCAGCCATGGTTGATCAGACCTGGCTGGTGTTCAGGTGGCATTTACTACTCCCCATGGAGCTCCTCTCCTGATCCAGAGCCATCTCGAGGCTTTCTCTGCTTCCTCGGTGATGTTCTTGATGGCTCTTCTCCTCTCCACTCCGGTGATGCCCAGTGCACTCAAGGTCTTATAGAGTGACTGCCCCGCAAACCCTCTGCAGCCAACCTCGATGGGCAGACACCTCGCCTTCCAGCCCTGCTTGCGGCAGTCAATGACCAGGTCTTCATACTTGGCCCTCTTTCTCTCGTGAGCCTCCTCCAGTCGGTCCTCCCATGGCACTGTCATCTCCATCAGGATGATGTTTCTGGTCTCCTCTGAGACCAGAGGATGTCTGGGTGGTTTTGACAATGTGTTGTGGGAACTTCAGCTGTTTTTCCAGGTCGACAGAGAGTTGCCAGTCCTGTGCCGTTGCCAGGAGTCCTGGTGGATTCCTGGCTCCTGCGGTTTTTGGCAGCTGCTCTCCAGCCTTCACAAAGGGGACCGCCTGGGTGGTGGGGCGGGATCGTCTTCTGCTGCTGATTCCCACACTGATGGCTTCTGCGATGGGTTTCAGTACCTGGTTGTGGCTCCAGGTGTACCGGCCCTGCCCAAGAGGACAGCAGCTCAGGATGTGCTCCAACGTCCCCCTGCCTGGGCATTGCGGGCAACTTGGGGATTCCGCTTTGCCCCAGATGGAGAGGTTTGATGGGCTGGGCAGAACATCATACACTACCTGGACAAGGAACTTAATGTGCTGTGGTTCTGCCCGCCAGAGATCAGTCCATTTGATTTTTCGGTCCATGGCTTGCTCCCACCTTGTCCAGGTACCCTGATGCCTCAGGCCAACAGCTCTGCTGGTCCTCCGCTCCTCCACCTCTGATCTCACTTCCTCCTGGACCAGTCTGCGCCTCTCCTCCTCTCTTGGCGTGCTCGTACCGTGGCATTGGGAAGGTTCCCAGACCAGCTCTCCCTCGGGTCACTGCTCCCACTAGGACTCTGTGGCGTATCCGCTACTCTGCTTGCAGTGCAGCTTCCTCGGCTCTCCACTTCCTCCCGGTTCTCACCTTGACCCCTGCTTGGGCCACCTTGCGGTCACTGGAGTCCCTGTACAAGGTTTTATGAAAAACCTTACAAAATGATATTTTCATATTCTGAGATGACTCACACTGCCTTTGTTGATAATTCCGTTTCATTCTTCCCACCATTAAGTCTCTGTTTTGATTGCTGCATTCACCTCTTATTTTATGGTACCTCATCATGGTCTATAAGATAAACAAACACAGATTATTCCAGAAAATCATTGTAGATGCATCGAAGAAGAGGAATGCAGGCACAGAGCTCTGGCCTTTGCAATCTAAATGTAAATTCAGTTTCATCATTCAGCAACAAAAATCATCTTTTTTCTTGTATCTGTTCATTATTATAAAGGGTAGTTTATTTACTGATAAGCAGAAACTTTACATTCATGTTAGACGTTATGCAAATTGGGCATAAAGTTTGCATTATGCTGTGAAAGATGTGTTTTTATGAAAATGTAATATTTGAGATAATGCAGCATTCCTTTACACACCGACAACCTGACAGGTTTGAACATGTTCATTAAAAACAGCTGGGATCGAAGGTTAAGACAGGAAATAGATCAGAATGATTTAAAGGAACAATATGTAGGAATTTAGTTTGGTGCACTTTGGCGCCCATCAAATGAGTTGACAAGCAGAGAGTGCGAAGCTGGCAAAAACACGAGAAGCGAAACAAACATGTCGACTGACAAGATACAGTAATATCACCGGATTTCGCACAAGTGAGACAACAATGACACTGATAACGATACAGCCTAACGTTCTTAGCTTCCTCCATCACCATCCTCTTCCTCTTATCCTCAGCGGTTGTATCAAACAGTATAGAGACGGCTAACTGGCTGCTTTTTATAACTGGAGGCTCATGCACTTTTCGCTAGATGACCTCGGGCCTGCTGCCAAAGTTACATACTGCAGTAAACAGGCGATTGTGCAGCGCTGTGGACATGTGGAGAGAGATGCCATTCTCCCTGCTGTTGAAAGTCATTGTACTATTTAATCGATTGCACGACTGTTTCAAGGTTGAATAGTTACATCATGTTGCTTAAAGAGTAACCTCTTTTGAAAGGTGTGAATCAAAGACCTCAGAGCATGACTAACTGAAAAAGATCATTTTAATTACCAATTAATCTGCTTCATTATTTCCAAGATTGACCAACTAAATGTGTATAAACTTATTTTTAATACTGGAAATTGTCCATCTCAGTTTCTGTAAAATCTACGTGGGAGTCAACAGTCTTGATTTGTCGTTCCAAAACCAAGAGACATTCATCTTAAAATATCCGACAGAGAAAAGCAGCAAACCTCCAATTATTTCTCCCTTTAAGACATGCTGTATGTCCTCATTATCAACATGATTTTCTCACCTGTGTGGGAATTACCACTCCTGCAATCACAATTTCTGATATGTAGGTGTAACGGGACAAATCCTTGTCATTAGAGGAATAGTCTGAGTCCTCTGACGGATCATCAGATAATCCACTTAAAAGTGGGAATCTGGATCACTGAAGACTGTAAATCTTTGCAAGCTGGAACCATTCTCCAGTCGGAATATTTTCTCTGAAAATGCAAATTAAAAATGCATGCATGTCTGGAGCGGCATCCTGTCAACGGGCTTGTGTTGGTGCTGTATTTGCTGTCACCAGAGCAGAGTGAGAGGAGCAGCATAGTGCTCATATAGGGATCATATTCTGACTCATACTTTGACTTCTTTGCAGTCCTCTTTAGGGTTGTCACGATACGTGCAGCAACAACAGAAGTCCTCCTAGGAACCCATTATTGGGTAATTTCTTGTCTAGACATAATAAGGAAATTCCCAAAATGAATGCAAAAGCAGGGAATAATGATGATTAAAGAACATAAAGGTTGCTTAAATGTGAAGAAAACTTTGGCCAACTTACTAACATTAAAAATAGCAATTATCGGTTTATCCTGGGACCCCTTTAACAGGTCTCCTGTGAGGTCCTCGGGCCCCTTCAGCACCCCCTCCCTTTGCTTTGAACAATAAATGTGGAGTGTGATATCCTCACTGTCGGGGTGAGAGTCTGATCTCTGACTGGGCCTCGAGTGTCTGTTTAATGAACAGCGTCCTTGTCCCTTCGGGGTCAGCTTCACTAATGAATGGGTCACTGTGTCGCACTCTCTCCCCTCTTGTTTGTTAGTTGTCAAATCAGCCGCATCTCGCTCTCGCACTCGATGATGGGACCTTTTTTTTCTCGTCTGGGTCAGAGATCATCTCGTCTGTCTGACTTGCAATCGGCTCGTATATTCGATCATACCGCCTCTCCAATTTCAGAGAGTCTGGCTCCCATTTATGTGGAAAAGGTCGGATGAAGTACAAGCTGGCTCAATCAGTAAACATTTAAGTTTCGCAGAACACACCAGGGTCTGTGAACTGTTCAGAAAAGTTTATACCAACATAAAGGAAATGTAGCCACAACTGTACAGAGTCAAAACTCCTGCAGCATTTTGTCAGACTGTATATATACTTGATAAATGCTCTGGAGTAATAAGAAGCAGCAGGCTGACAGACAAATGTGAGCTAATGTACATATTGTGTAAGCCTCAGGTCTCCATGGATTTGTTCTCCCACACAGTTCCAGTGAAAGAGAATGAGTTTGGTGGACTTGTCAGATTAAATCAAAGCTCCGAGAGATGATTTTACAGAAGATTGATTTTACGGATGGCTATATATATTTTATGCAGAGCACTCACAAACAAACCATCTTGTAATGTCTTGATCTTATTTGAAGGTGCAGTCAAAGCCTGAAATAGTCATCAAAATGCTTTTGTGAAGCTTTTCTCACGGTCAACAGAACATGAATGGGGTTTTAAATCCAAAGTTAATTGGGCCTGATAAAGATTAATAATTCCCGCGGCAACCTGGACGCCGTGATGTCAAGCTCAGGGTGGGAAGCCCAAATATTAAAGGCGGAGTCGGCAGCATTGTTCTCTGCAACTTGTAAACACAACATTCAAACATGGCCCCTACTCCTGGGCTCACTGACACTCACTGCAGGACGTAGTGTGTACGTTTACTGTTATTACCTACAATGCAAGCTAAGACATGCTAGCACAAGCTAACCGCCGGTGTTTGTCACCTGCCTGTCCAACAGGAAGCAGACCAACTCCACGTCCACAGGTAAAAGACAACACAAGGTTCACCCTCGCTTTATCCACTTGGTGTTTCACCTCACTGTGATTATATTTTCTCTTCTTTGCCGCTATGTCTGCGTCCGTCATATTCACCGGTTTGAATCTCGTCCAATCACTGAATTGTATCCTCTCCTAAACTCACCTGCTGCGCTGTCATTGGCGGGAGGAAACACACCAGCTCCCCGCTCAAGAACCTCCCGAGTCAACCAAAACATCACAAAACATCAAAACTCCAGTCAGAGGACAGGGTCTCTGCAGACAAAGTCATCACCACACATGTATGCAGGACCAGAAGGGAGGATTAAGCGGCATTACATTTGCATAAGTTATATTTTACTTCAGTATTTATTTTTTGTGTAGTATTTTGTCAGTAAGGAAACTTTCAAATGAAAAGTAGATGGTGAGAATTGTGACCTTAGCTTGACTTAAACCTGGAACATATAAAAACACATTCTGGGGCGCTGGTGGCGCAGTGGTTAGAGCACGGGCCCCATGTATGGAGGCTGTAGTCCTCCAAGCTGGCGGCCCAGGTTTGAATCCGACCTGTGGCTCCTTTCCCGCATGTCATTCCCTACTCTCTCTCTCTCCCTGATTTCCAACTCTATCCACAGTCCTATCTCTACAATAAAGGCACAAAATGTCCAAAAATAAATCTTGAAAAAAATTAAAAACACATTCTGAGCTTCCCACCCTGAGCAGGAGGTCACAGCAAAATCAAAACCGTGAGTATGGGTTATTGGGTCTTTTTGACCTCATTGGATAGGACAGCTAAAGAGAGACAGGAAATCTTGAGAAGAGTGAGGGTGGGGGATGACATGCAGCAAAGGGCCGAGGTCAGATTCAAACCCACAGCCGCCGCAATGAGGAGTTTAGCCTCCATACATGGGGCGTGGCAGTTTGACTTTGAGTAACATTTTAGCGCTTTTAAAAAACAATTGTTATTCTGCTCTGTCCCTGCTGTTTGAGCCGATGAAAAGAGGAACTTCACACCGAGTCTCTGAGTATTTAACAATCCATGTAGCTTTAGACCGAATTAATGGTTTGTACTCCAACAAGATGATTGCATGTTTGCATAGCCTTTGGGAGAACTCTGCACTACCACATTGAACTTGTCATGTTGAGTCACATTAAGCTCAGCGGTGAATTGGTTTGCCAAGAGCGGCAAAACAAATCCTGTGTGAATGACCAAAGAGCCAACTGTGAGTTGTTTTTGTGTGATAGGGAGCAAAGCCAGCGTTAAATACGTCCCCAGACGGACAAAGTCGCCTTTTACATCATGTTTTCCTTTAAGGGGAAAAGATCACAATACAGCACCATATGGACATTAGCCTTTTTGCTCTTAGCGGGCCACAGTGTGCACCAAGGGAGAATGCGGAAAAGAGCACAAGTTGAGGAAAGAAGAAAAGGACTAGAGGCTCATACTTAACATCTGAAGGAATACTTTGAGCAGCTTAGCATTCATGGCTGATTGTTAACCTCGGCCTGCATTCAGTGTGATCATTGCCCTGGGCTGCACAGCGCTAAGCCACATTGACTAAGGCTCCCTGCTCACACTTGATCTAAATTACATTAGCTGTAATACCACAATTGTCCTCGCATGGCTTGAAGGAGCCTCTTTGATGACTCTTTATTCATCATGTCCGGCACTCAACAGCCGGGCAGACGTTTCAACAAGTTGCATGATGTTAAATAGACCTCCCCAATTTAATCCTTCTGCTCCTTTCTGCATGCAAAACAGTATTTTCAATGCTACAAATGGCAATGACTTTTTGATTTTTTTTAAGGTGTGTGGATTCTTCTAATAAAATTTCGATTGTTGCAATTTGCATAATTATTTTTTTTTTAATTGGATAAAATCACAGCAGTCATCTTTAGAAACCTACACAAAATCTTCTACAAGTCTCCTTTCCAACTCCATTTCTGTCATGAAACGCTTGACTGAAAAACAACAAATGCAAACACAAAAAAGCCCTTGAATTTGGACTTTTTGATCCAGTAGGTGTCGCCCTTGAGCACCAGCATGAAAAACAAAACAAAACAAACTGCTGTTTGGCCACACCTCCTCCATCCTGAAGCCTCCGCTCTCCTCCAGAGACACACCTCCAACCCCCCTCCACTCACATTCACACAAAGGAGTTATCAATTAGAACGCACCGTAATTACGTATCATTAAGCGCTTGAACTGAAATTGCCCGTGTCCTGCATTGTTGTGTTAGCATGCTAATGTTAGCACTCTTTAGTTAGCTCGTAGCTTTACAGTAAATTGACACAGAATGATCTAAAAACTCTAACGTGACATCCAATAATCAGTGAGTTTGTTCTTCTTCTCGCTAGTCCTTGACTAAAACAGCTTTTATACACAAGGGGAGGAGCCGGCAATGCGATGTTGACATTGAAAAGTGCTAAGCCGGCAATTCTCCACAGTGGTCTCAGTTTTCTCAGATTTGGAATTTCTGCGGTTCGTGTGGTAGAAAGTAAACATCCCAGACTCCTGAGCAAACAAGATGCAGTAATCAGAACCCAGGAGGCTAGTATTTATCATGTACACAGGGGTGTGAATAACCAGGTTTCTCTGTGTGCATGTAAACGTCATAATCGGATCAGATCAAATCCAGGATAAGGCTCATGACCGGGACACTCGAGTCCTCGTAAACACTCGTAAACATTTCTGTCTCAGGATGCATTCCAAAGTTTCACCGAAACAAATGCGAGGCGTTGCCGTCAAATCAAGTGGAAATCTTCAGCAGTGACACTAATTTTAGTGCAACATTGATATTCAAGTGAGGGTAAGCAGCATCATTATGTGTCTAAGCTGTTGGAGCTCAGGCTGAAGCAGAAAGACATGACAAGCAGAGGAAGAAGCCAAGAGTGAGCAACAGAAACTGGAAGACAAGCTAGGTGGGTTTTTTTTCTGTTGTTTACTGATAGGCTGTGTTTTTTTTTTCTTCCTGTCAGCTCGTAAACACCCCCAGAGGATGGAGGAGAGACAAGATAAATTAGGGAGAATGCAATCCAATCCCAACAACACCCACATGCTCAGTAGTCACAATATCGCTGTTGGCAACATGAAAGACATTTAAATTCTTGGAGTCACAGGGTCACGACCAGGCAGGGAGGGGAATACCTGCTGCTTGTAATACCGCTCCTCTGTGTGACACCAGCACACCATGGTTTGGCTTTTTTTACACAACAGGAGAGTGTGACTTCAAGTGAGCCTCTCTTACTTCACAGTTTAAACTGTCGATGTCTAACATGGACTCACACAGGCTAAAAGCAGCGGTGTGTGGAAGGGTCCGTCGACGCTGAACATATCAGCAACAAATCAATAAAGTCCCACTGATTTAAACTTGAATGTAACCTTGTAAATGATTAACACAGAACTGTTATTTCTAAATGCAATCCAAGATCAAAAGCAGCAGTGAACGCACATCCTGAATATACTTCAGTAAAGAACACTTCTAAATACGACTGTATGACCTTGACATTCCTGACTGCCAATTTCCACATACTTCCATGCACGCCATGGTCAGTCAGCGCCACGCACTACTGAGTCGTTCGTTGCCACTCTAGTCAAAACTCCTCCGGGGGCGGGGATAAAATAAGTTTAGATTCTGAACACTAATTCACTTTGATTAACGACAGACTAGATTACCACTGAAATACGCCCAAAACTCAACCAATCACAGCTTCTCTGAGAATGTGTCACACCTCCTAACGGGGTTTAACCACGCCTCTTCACTAAGATAAACGTTTTTGTCCCTTCCTCGCTCAGAGCTGCTAGCTGTGAAAGTTCCTAAATCACTCCTTATCTACGTCTCGTTGTGTCCGGAGTTTTGTAAGCTGCGTTGGGATTTCTCTGGGAACGTTCTCAGAATGTTTGTGAGCAGAGGAATCCAGAGAGAATTAAGCAAGAAATGTTCTGTTCCTGAGCACAAATAAAAAGCTCTCACTTCTTAAATATCTTGTGGGAAGGTGTCAAATCTTAGTTTGAATGCAGCAGCCTGTATTAAAGGCAGGGTTGGTAATTTCCTCCAGATACACTTTTTAAGATGTTGGTTGAAATTGTCTTTAGGTCCTGACAGAAATTAAAAACTTCGACCAATGTCTGCCACGAAGCACCAATCTGATGAACCAATCAGACGCCTGTAGACGGAGCACTGAGGGAATGCTACTTTCAAAATCATGCTAGTTTTTAGAAAATGACCAACCCTGGCTTTAAGAGAACACATGCTGGACAAGTCGGCAAAGACCTAAAATCCTCAAACATGATACTATACCTTGTTGCATGCATCAATTGATTTCACTGCATCTGTTGCTAAATGTATTCCATTTATTGCATACCACTTACTTGGTGTGCTGTACGTTAAAAAAAAACGATTTGTTGCATTTGTATATGAAGCCTTTAGTCTTTTCTTTCATTCATTTAATCAATGTTTTAAGATGCCTCGGGTCTTTGCCTGTTTCTGTCTTCTGTACGGTTATTGACTGAAAGGAGAAAAAGAAGCTGGCCCACCTCTAATGTAGAGTCTAACAGGAAGAGAAAATAAACATGGCTTCTGTAAATAAAAGGAGCTTCACATGCTGTGCTGCTGTTCTCTCCATGCCACGCTTGTTTTAAGAAAATGATCCTGCTGTCTGTTTCCACGCACAGTAGAAAGCAGTCGCACTAATGAGGGAGGTTCTTCTCTGTGATTTAAAATGTAGAAAACATGATTATGATATGACAGGCAAGGCAAGTTTATTTATATAGCACATTTCAACAACAAGGCAATTCAAAGTGCTTCACACAAGACAAAACAGAGAGCATCACTCGCATCGGTTATCTTGATCTTTTTTGGATTAAATATGTGCATTTTGGATTTTTTTTTCCTTTTTCATGATATTTAAACATCGCTTTAAAATACGAGACGAGATCTTGATTAGACCGTGATGTTTGCCTTCATGTCATCTCAGTGTGGGTTAAAATAAGAGAAGCTGAACACAAGGGTTCAAGGTACAAAGAAACGTAGACAGAAGTGGCTGAACTTTAGACTGTCGAGGAAGAAATAAATATGTTTGTGCATTGACTGCATTGAACTGTTCTTTCAAGAAATTAATGTTTTGTTCTGCAGCACACGTTAGGACACAACCTGAGTCCTCAAACACTAGCCTCACATGTCTGCTTTTGTTGATGTGTTGACTCAGATCTGAGCTGACAGGCCCGTGCACCCTAAAGGGGTGTGATAGTTTGGCAAAGGGTATTGGTGCAGGGGTGTAGGGGCGTAGGGAGTCTCAGTGCCACACAAAGGCAGTCTGAGGCTCCGTGACTCTGTCCCTGTGGATGAAAGCCTCCGGCCTGTGAGGCGTCGCGCTGGCAGGTTTTTACAAGAGCAGCGGTGACACAGCCTGTTCAAGGCGTTTCACTGTAAGAAAGAAAAACCAGAAGAAGAAAGAGGAACACACAGTGGGGATGATATGTTGTCCCAGTGGATGGTTTTTCTTCTAGTCACGGTGTGGTGTTTCATCTCCATCTTAGCCGCACAAACATACAATATGAATGCGACTGGTTGCAGCTATTTGAGGACAGACACGACAACAAAAGACATGATGACATGCTGTGGCATCGCCGTGGCAGCCAGTCAGCCTTCTTTTAACCTAGACTTTCAATCTAACGTCTATTTTTCTGCAGTTTATGATATCTTGTCCACCCCCCTGGTGTGCAGGGGGAGGACACACTATCATGAAAGTCTGTGCCGTATAATGGAAGCCAAAACAAATATCTCCGGAAATAATATTACCTCTGTGAAGTTGTGATGTATGAGGTTGTGTGAGGCTGAGTGGAAGAGGCATCCGTTCAAATATGTGGTCATTTTTCAGGCTTTTGTTAGAGATGTGGGGCTGAATTTTCACTTTAAAGGTGTTACGATGTTGTGTATATGGAGCTGTTTTCTCACAGTATACAGAGCCACGAGCCTTGAGTATATTTGTCTCTAACCTGAGGCCAAGTCACATTGTTGTTGCCAAGGGTGATAGCAAGACGGACAAAAAGTGACCTCTTCAATCAAAGGTCACATATTCTCCTCCTTTTCAAAAAGTGTAAATAAATCTCAGAGCTCCTCAAAACATGTGTGTAAAGTTTCTTGTTCTAAATCCACTCTGATCCTGTATTTGATCATGCCTCTAAACCCCTCTATTTCAGCCCTGTTCAGAACAGGCTGTTTCTGTGTCTGTACCTTTAAATGTAAATGAGCTGTGTCTGACCACGCCCCCTCTCTGGAAAGGCTTGGGTGCCTCGGGCTTTCTCGCGGGCTTTCTCGCTGTCCTATTGTTTACGGTGAGAAGGCAGACTCAGAGGGCAGAACAAACACCTAGCTGTGGGAGTGTCACCCACTTGGGGGAGGGGTTACTGCCCTTTGTGATGTCATGAAGGGAAAAATCTCCAAACGGCCTGTTTGAGCACACATTTTCTGAAAGGTGGAGCAGGCTAAAGATGGAGAGGATGGACTTTTCTCCTCATTTGGGGGTTTGTAGACAGACTAGAGACACATATTAGAGTTAGAACAACATGGTGAAGTGAATTTTGCATAATATGTGACACGGTCTTTGGTTTCTGCCTTTTGTTTTTGAATGTTGCTGATGACTCTGTTTGGCCTGACTGTTGATTCTTAATATGTTGTATTCCTGACTTCCTGCTTTCGCTGTGTCTGTCGAAGCACTTGTTTCACAAGCACAGATGTTAACATCTGTTTTTAAAGGTGCTATATCAATAAAGTTATTATTATAAGAACAGAGAAGCACATACAGATGAAAAACCAAAAACAATTGCATAAGATATGCATGAAAACACAACATCAATAATAGAAAAAGATCAAAGCAGAAGTCTGTCAGAACTTCTGTAGCATCAAACTGAAAATCAGAGTTTTAAATTTAGCTTGACTCCTACGCTCTTGTTCTTATGTGTACTCAGCTTATTACTGCAGCTCTGTTTGAGCTTTCAATGTACCCCTAATGCATCTGTAGCTGCTACAACCTCTGGATTATTAAAGGTGAAAGAAGAAAACTTTTATGGGCAATTGATTGATTGATTTAGCAGAACAGTGTTAGCACTCCTGTTGTTACTTTAAAGACTTGTGCAAACTAATATGGACATAATATGGATGAATAGATTAAATAGTAGAAGATAAGTATTCACAGTGAGATGATTATGAGACCTGCACAATATATGACAACATTATGATAGTAAATATTTACGTACAAAGAATGTGTGTAGGTTTCCCAAGAAATGTGTTTAACTATCATTTCTTCTGCCTTGTTGGAATCACAATGGATCATGGGATACGTAGTTCCTTCACATGCCAGAAAAAATAATGTACTCAGTCTTGTACGTTTGTCTTTCTCTCCATTTTCCAATCTTTGTTTGCAACAAATCAAATGTTTTTTTTAGATACGAGTGTTGGGGTAGCTGGTCGTCTTGGTTCCTGGATTAAAAATATTGATACAAGGATTTTCTGAAATGTCAACGGAGGACTTGCATGGCGATATATTTTCTGAAAGAGGGCGGCTGAAACATCGGGCGTCACTGTTGAGCTCTACACTGCTGAGCCGTAGCACCCCAATGATTGGCTCTTTAAATAACCTCTTCCTCCTCAACCCTCCTCCTCTTAACACCTTCTCCTCCCCCCCCTCTCCTCCTCATCACCTCCTCCTCTTAACACCTTCTCCTCCCCTCCCTCTCCACCTCCTCCTCCCTCTCCTCCCCACCTCCTCCTCCTCCTCCTGTAACTATAGAGTTGATTATATATCATATCTTTTTAATTTGATCAGAATGTAAATGAAGTTCTGTGTTAAAGTGTTTTAGTGTACCTGCAACAGACAATCAGCAGGGTGGAATAATAACAATCACACTTCTGAGGCAATCCATCAACAAATGAACATACTCATTGTGTCTCACTTCCTCTGTACACATATTCAAAGTGAATCTGCAACTTTTTGCTTTCATCCCAAGACTGTGGAGTTGGAAGAAGTTTCCTTTTTTTTTTACGCTTAAAAAATTACATTTTAAAAATTCAACACAAATGCGTTCTTCCCAGACATAATCCACAAACGTTACTGTCAACAGATTTCACTGCGGAAGTACTTTTCTGAGTCTCTGTGAAAAAAACTGCCGGCAGAGAAACAGGGACACACACTCTCTGGAAAGAGGCATTGTTGAATTTTTTAAATGAAACTGCTCAGTACTGTCAAAAAAGCACTGCACCTCTGCTTCCTGCTGCTGTGACGAAAGAACGAAATAACAGACGGCTATGTGGAAGAATCTCGTTAAATAAAAGCATTGAAGTATCCGGATGAATGGAAATAAATCTCGTTTGTTTTTTAATTCGGTGCAGGGTTACTGTATATCACTCTGCAGGCGTCGGTGTTATTGTGTCCAGGCAGCGTATTTAAGTCTCCATATAATGTGTATCTACATGTTCTCATCTGCTCTTACAAATCCCCTTTTGACAGTAATATCCAATACGTGCATGCAGTAGTTGGATAATCTTTTGTATTCGGTGGATTAGGCTCCTGCTGTGTGGATTTTCTTGATGGGGGGATGAAAACGGAGGGACAATCTGTGAATGAATTTACACGAGGGGGGGGGGGGGGAGAGGGAAACACGGCTGCAGGCTTTAACATTACTAAATTACTCCCGTTGGATGTTATGAATCGCATGTTTCAAGTTTTATTTTCTGTGCATGTATGTCATCGTGTATCTGCATACGTATTCAGCTCAGGTGATGCTTTGAGGGGTTTGGAGGGGGGGGTTGATGATGTAGCTGTCACTTGATTGAGATAAAGTTTCCAATCAAATGGTGAGATCTCCCACCCTCCGGAGTGCCAGCATCAGGGATTAGATTACCACCTCCCACAATGCATCACGCTGTACATCACGATCCAAAAGGAGAGTAAATAAATGCTTGAATTCGGATGCTCTGCAGGCTGGAAGGAGAGGTTTTAAAAAGGAGCTCAGGGGATGAGCGGAAAATCACAACAACACTACGGATCATTGTAACAAACCTTTACAGTGATCAGCTGATAAAAAAATCCTTCATCAATGATGCGCCTCAAGTTGAAATGAAGTGTCATGCACTCAAATGACAGGAATACGCGTTAAATTTAAGGTGGAGACAGTTGTTATTGCCTTCATGCTTTGATTTGGATTGATTTAAAAATGTATCAGCCTCAGCTCTGTGTTAATAAAACATAAAAAAACACTGGTGGAATAAAGCAACAAGATGAGAAAGTAATGAAAGTTGGCAGTAGGAATAAGCTCACATGGGACCTGCAGTGGAACATGACATCGGTGGTAATTATTATGAAGAGAAGCTCATTCAAGCTGCTTTCAAACTAAGAGTCTTTGAGCACTTTCATTATTTTAGTGTGACGCTAAAAGTACGACGAGGTTCCACAATCCCCAGACAGACGGTTCATATCGAGCCGTGTGTTCGAACGGGAAGGTTTCCATTTTTCTGCTTCAACAAAGCTTGGAATTAAAGGACAAAACAATTACAATCGGCCCGTAATCCGGTAACAATCACTCATGGTACCACTGAAGGCTGCAGGAGGAAATGGAAATGATGAAAGTGAAAAAAACTGACCTGTAAGAGACAAAAATACAAAAAGATAGCTCCTGCAAGAATGTATGTTTCTCACGGTGCCATCCCTGAACTAAAGAACAGGATATGTCTCCATGACAACAGTCTGTTGACAACGGCCGCTGTTTGAAGGAGGCGGAGAGGAAAGTCTAACCTAAGGCCTGTGTCCACCTCAAGTTTTTTCCCTGGCAGAAAAGCATTGGATGTGCACTCAGGAGAGCTTGCATGAAGCATTTTGGCATGCCGTCTTGTCTGTTGACATCGGCCGCTGTACGACCGACACTTCTCCATTGCTTTTTACTGCATGTTTTCAATTTGAGATCATTTATTTCCCAGATCAGACACGGACCTTGGAGGATGTGGGTACAAGATACGATCAGTAGGAAGCTAAACTCAGCGGAATGTCTTATATTTTGAAGAGCGCCGGTGACGTCAAAAGCGCCTTTTTGAAAAGTATAAAAAAATTCAACTCAAAGTGGATGGAGCAGCCGCACAAAAAAGGCGGAGCCTACGCTGGACACAAGGTGCTGCCGCCAAGACAAAAAGACAAGGTGGACACAGGGCCTCATGTCGTCAGTGATGACAATAACTAATCAGACCTATTTCGTTTTTTAGTAACAGGCTGTAAACATGTTTATTTATGCTGTAAAAACAGCTTTTTCACATCTTGTGTGTATGTGACTTCCTGTGTTCCTGCCGCCAGCCTCAAGCAGACACTCAACGGACTGCAGGATTTTGCACTTCCTCATTGGCTTCATTTTTCAACACCGGAGGTTGCCACTTGATTTGCATACATGAAATTCTGTTGATATTTCTTCCCTCAAAAGAAAGTAATGAATGCACTCCATGAGCGATAGATGTTTGTTTCTTAAACATCAGTACAGAAACGCTTCAGATAAAGTTTACAAGTTCACAACTAGCTGCTTGTATTATTCTGCTGTTCTTCCTTCATGCTTAAGCGTCACAGCTCTGCCACATTTATAGATGAAAGCGCCGTTATGTGAGAATCCTACACAACATTTGTTTGTAGTCTATTGTTTTTCCAAACTATGGAGGCGAAGGAGTGGGAAGGTGTAACATTTTAGGAGTTTCTTGATGCATTTACACTTCATTTACATAAATGGACAAAGCTGTTTGCAACAGTAAGTCTTTGAAAGTTCATGTATTAAAATTCAAGAGACGGAGTCTGCAGCATTCTTTTGTTTCAGTTAATTAAAGCCCTCGTGATGCAACAGTGATGGAAAATTACCGCCTGTCAGATCGTTAATTCAGAAACAGCAGGCTTTTTACGTGTTTTACCAATCAGCATGCTGGAGGGAAGAAGAAGGAAGCTCTTCTTGGCCAGTTGCTGTTAAACTTTTTGGAGGTGCAGCCCCACTTTTCAGGGCCTGAGGGGGATCCTTCTTGGACTCTGATTCAGCAGCAGTATGGAGGTGGGAGGTGTTGGACAGGGCGCATAGGTTTTAGAGCCAAGCATTCATGATTCAAAGCACACACACATATGCATGCATGCACACACATACACATGCACACAGCAGGCCCAAGCAGACAGACTGTGATCGTCCCACCACATCGACCCACCGCCTTCTGTTAGCTCTTTTCATGCCTGCCTTTATTTCATGTCGGCGTATGATGAAAACAGGGAATGAGAGGGTGAAATCAGACCGAAACCTTTGAATTTCATAACCATGCCCCCCCATTTGCAATCAGAAACATTCTGTTCTGTTTCATCTTTTTTTTTTTTTGCTTTTGTCTTTGTCTGCCATTCACTTTGCAAAAAAAAAGTTCCTTTTCATGAATACATTTAACTGCTCTCGTCTTAAATTCCTGACCAGCAAAATGGGTCAGATCCAGCAGACAGATGAAGTCAAGGATTACTCAAATCTGTAATCTGACAAACCCTGCACACCTGCACTTTTTCACAGCTTACAGACCACACCAGATGACAGATGCCTTTGCATGTGCACTGACGAGAGTGAACCTTATGCGACCCTGCTCACCTATTCTTTCTGCAAAAAGTGTGATTTATTCACCCGGGAGACGAAGGTGAGGTAGAGGTAGCTGCTAATCCCGGGGGGGGTTCGGCTTTTCTAATGACTTTTTTTTTCAAGGCAGGACAGCTCACAGAGAACAAACCTCACTTCATTGTGTGAGTTTTACTGCTGCTTATCAGGAGAGTAATGAGACATTTCCAACCATCTCTGATATGAAATTGACAGCGTCACTGACTGGTGGTCCACTGGGAGGCCTTGTTAGGATGTCGAGCTATAATTGCACAACATGTTGGCAGTGGGGACTTTTAAGAGGAAGGGCAGAAGGGATGCATTTTAGCATTTTGTGGCTAGGTTGCTAATATTTCTGGTATCTATTTTGAATGCATGTGACATGTTTTTCCTCATGGCATGGACAGTTATTTCTATTAAATCGTTTGAAGAGGCGAACATAACCTGCCTTCCCTTTGATACCTTGGAATAATAGCTTCCTTTCATTTCTCTGTGTCGTCGCTCATATCAAATTGTGTAACAGCCGTGGGACAAATGATTGATTACTACAAAACCTGTCAGGTTACCTCACTCCCCCAGTTATGCGAAGCCTCCCAGAGCCAAGAATAGATCTGAAGACTGACAGCTGCCTCTCCCGAAGGACACCAGCCTCTCCCGCTTGCGCTAATTTGTGCCAATGCCTACGCATGTGGAGGTGTGAGCGTATAATACCAGAGAGGTTTGGGCACACTTGTCAGATTCAGTGGGCCTGCCTCGATTGAGTGAAAAAGAATAGGTTTCTGGTGCAGCTGCTGCTCAAACACTCCCTTGTTTACTATGCCGAATGTGTGCATCTCTGCAACATGTGTGATACAGTGAAGAAGCCTTTGATCTGATGCTCAGTTTTGCATACACAAGTTCATCTTCACCTTCTATCTTACAGAATACAGTAGTGCTCTCTCCATAGGGGATCCCAGAGATAAAGAAATTGACACACAACAAGCTCAATGTCAACTAAGATGAAAACTGTTGAATAATTCATGGGAGATACTGCGAGCATCCATATGTGCCGAGGAATAGGAGCGGTACTCCCACCCTGGCGTCTCCCGTGAGATAAAAGAAGCACAGGATATCGAGCATTGACATTATTGTCTGCCTTCCACAGAAGCGGGGGAACAACTGTCAAACTGTGGAGGCAGATGAAGGCCTTCTCCGAGATGGGGCTGAATTTGATCCGAGGAGTACCTGAGCGATTGTGCCAGATGAAGGCGGATCCAACCACCCGACTGTGTGAACATTAGCAGGAAGCCCGCTCCCGGGGGAATTCAATTTGGTTCATTTAAGGAAACTCGAGCGGTGTCCTTGCTCTCTGCATTTCAGGCGTGTGAAGTCGTTAACCTTGCGGGGAGAGGGTGTTTCTTTCTGCCGCTAAGACTGACACAGATTATGATGCAGACAGGTGGTCAGAGCTCAGGGGCGATCCTTACCACACGACACCAGACTGACTGGTGCCGAGTTTCACCTAATCAAATCAAGAGGCAGAAATTAACACGAGGAGAAAGGTGCCACCTGGGCGCCACAGAAATAGCCTCGCTGTCCCAGTAAGTGATGACGCTGTGATCTCCAGTATGCAGCCTAGATCCAGGTCACCACTCCTCTGACCCCCCTCTCACACCAAACCCACTTGTTAATTGGCTAGATGGGGGAGATTATAGAGCCCCTGGGAGGCGGTTGCTAGGATATCGAAGGCAGGCTCAGGACGGACGTGGCTCTGGACATCTCTTGCCTCTCTTTGGTGAAAAGGTCTCTCATTCGATTTTCTGAAGGACATTGATGATTTTTTTTCTGCCAACAGCTTTGAATTTATCGAGGTGTCTACAAGTTTTTAAATAACACGTTGAAATGTCAGAGAACTCAAAAGCTGAACCATTACTCACAGTAATTTGCTCTTTAATCGGTAGAGATTACCGATTGTAAATTCAATTTCAGGTTCACAACTAAACCCTGACTGGCATTTAGGTTAACTGTTAAAAATCTCTCAATGCCATGCTTAGTAAAACCTGCTTCATTCTCTTCGGTTGCACTCTCCCAGACTCCTGAAGGAAATATGAATTACCCAACAAATAACTACAATTGTTGATGCTATTGTGTGCAGTCTCTTACCTGTCTGCCTCAGCGAACAGTATTCGCACCTGCAAAGGATTTTTATCTTGTTTTATATCTGTCAACCATCAATACATTTCCTGCAGTGATACGAAGGGGCACCATAAGGGGGAGAAAAGTAAGGACAATTCTAAGGGCCCTAAAAAATATAGCAGCATGAGTAAATTTTATATGAAATTATAAACTTATGGCCATAACAGAAGCGTTCCTTCCCAATGTGCTCATAACAATAACTTTCATTGTATTTACTCGTTTTTTTCTTTGGCAAAAAAGTAACATTCAGACTCCCTCAGTGTTGTTTGAGCTGTGGTGGCGGGGCCCAATCAGGTATCTTTTCATTGGGGCCAAAGTTGCTGTCTGCGCCCCTGGTGATACAGTCTTACAGCAGGTCAAACTTTAAAATCACAGGCTGAGGTTTTATCATCAAAGTGTCTCACTGCACCCAAGGGATGTTACGTGGATGTTATTATAATTGTATTTAAAGGTACAGGGCCCTGCCAGCCCTGAAGAGAGAGAGAGAGAGAGAGAGAGAGAGAGAGGGAGAGAGAGAGAGAGGGCGAGAGGAAGAGAGAGAGAGAGAGAGACAGACGTAGACAGTAGACAGCGCAGAGATGAAACAAAAAAGTGCCAGGGAAACTTCCTGTATGTCAATGTTTTTTGTACCTCTGATGATGGACACATCTGCACCACCAACATGTTGGTCTATGTGTGTGTGTGTGTGTGTGTGTGTGTGTGTGTGAGGCAGTCCCTTTTGTGTCGGTGTCACTGTTCACACTCTGTGGCATGATGACAACCAAACAGGCTGAAAATGGACAGCTTCCAGTCACCACTGGAATCTTGTTTTTACAGGCACAACACCTGAATTTGCAGAAATGTGATAAACCAGCGTCTATAATTAATGTTAAACTCTGAACAACATGTTGCCTATGCACCGTGCATTATAATTTTTTGCCGCCTCTAAAGCTCCCTGAAGACGTAATTCACTCCTGCTAACGGATTGACCGGAGGGCAAATCAATATCAGCGAGTGACTGTTTGTACACTTCCGCACAGGCATAAATCTCTGTCCAACAACATGAAGTGCCAGCGCAGAGTCACACAGCCGCGGCAGGTTTTAGTGTGCCTCCTGAGCCACTCAACTGCATGAGCGGTGGGGAGGCTGCCATCGCTCCCATATGGCCACTGCAGCCATGTGCTTGGACACATATGCTAACTGTAAGCTGGATCAGAGTGGATTGGCTGTGAATTTGTTCTGCTAATGTTTACTGTAAGCATAAATAAAGAAGCCGTGCCAATGAGTGGAAGGTCAACCAAAACGGTGAAGGGATCTAAAGTACATTAATCAGCAAAAAGTAGAGAATGCTTTAAAGTTTACACAGTGCATGCAAATATGCAGCAACTTTAAGGATAAAAGCTTGTCCTAAGGCCTTAATTTGTTCCCTCCATAATTTATGTGTTGTATTTTGTGCAGCTTGAATCTCCTTAAAAACATTAAACTGAAACAAACACATCTCCAGTTGATACTAACTTTTACAGGCAAGATATGTAAGATCTGATCAGTTCTGATATTACAGACTTGCATAAGCCCCCTTTCACACATGAACTGACATTTCTTGGTAATTTCAGGACATTCGGGCACTGGTACTTTGTGACACTTTCACACATGTAGCTCACAGTGGGAGATGATCCGTGTTGGACGAGCTCCCACAACACAACATATCCTGTTTGGTTCAGGTACGGAGTGGCAGCTGTGTCGAGCATTCAGGAGGAGGAGTCTTCCATGTAGTAACAGTGTTTGTGTTAATATCACTTCTGCATGTATGTTGACATTTCCAAATACAAATACAACAATGAAAAACAATCTAATGACACCCAAGGCAAGGAATAAAAACTATATGTGTTGTGTTGTCAGTGCCAGTTTTAAATACAAAACCATTGAGGTCCGGCGTTTCCAGCATTTACTGTCCTGAGCGCCTAAACAGCTGTATTTTGTCGCTGTGCTCACAAAGGTCTGAGTGGAAAATAGTTCAACTTCTGAATTGCTTGTCAATGTCACTTCTCCCACACCAACCAATCAAAATCAAGAAGGGGTGGGACTTCTAACATCAGCTATGGCAACCACAATGGTGGAGGAGACGCATAGTCTGACTCGTCTTCTTGAGGGAACAATTTCCAAGTCTAAATCTGCCCCCCCCCCCCCCAGTTACGGCCGCAACCTTCCTGGTTTTACAGTCTAAATTGGTGACACGCCCCTTAAACACAAGATGATGATTATTCATTGATATTTATGGTCTTGGTCTTGTCTCTGTCCCTGAGCACTCTGGTCTTTGGTAGGTTTTGGTTTTAGCTAGTGTGGTCTTGACTGAAACTATTTATTTTGGCTTCATCTTTGTACACAAGGATTACTTTCAGGTAAGTTGCCCATCTTTATATACAGTCTATGGGGTGGATAGATTCAGCTGTTTGCATACACACATGCAGCACAACCACACAACGTCAAGACATTATATAATATTTATACACACTGTATATATAAGGGTTGCTGCAGGATTCTTTTCTACAGTTTCTACTTTTCAAAACTCACTTTTCAGTCTATTCTCTGTTTTAGGGTTTAGGGCAAGTTTTCATCAAAAATGTGAGTTTCAAGCTGTTTTCAGGCAGTAAACAGTTCGGTGCTGGATGATGGTGCAAAGAACAAGCTTCCAGCAAGACTTTTAATTCTCAGGAGAATGGAGGAGGTTATTTTTACTTTGCTGTATTTTGCCTGGTTATGTTTTATGAATTTCTGTGTCTCTGTACTGCAAAAATGAATGATGTTGATATATTTCATAGTGTAATTACTGTACATGCAATCTTTAAAAAAAAAGGTCAGGGAATACTTAGATTTGTTATACCTTTTTAAAAACAACCTGACCTCACAGCAGGAAGCCCCCAGTCAACTCCTTAAACCATAAACTGTGTTGAATTGTTTAATGAAAGGACAATTAATGATCTGCTGGGAAAGCATTGTTAGCAAGCTGCTCGAGCAACTACTCTGAAAATGTTTCTTTTCGATTTTTTTTTACAAAACATTTTTTAGACTCAAATACTGTCAAGGTTACTCTGAATTTACAAGCTAGCTGCTGCCACTAACAGTCTCAACACGTTTTCCTTTCAGTGTCATTGTTTACAGCAGCAGGTAGCTAGCTTCTTTAGCATGGCAGATGCTTTTGCTAACAGGTGCATACTAGCTAGTATGGTTGTTACATTTTTCATAATGCAATACTTTAACTTTACCAAGTGTTTTAATACGATAGAGTCCTTATTTTTTAAATAATTGTTGGTATCAAAAAGTCCAAAAGCTTTAAAAGCATAATCTGGACTTTCTGAATATGAATACAGCAAAACTCAAAATGTCAAACTCCCTCTGAATTTGTTGTTCTTAGCTCTGTGTTCACATGGACAGGATGGCGCTTCCTTCAGCTTTTTAATGTTTCGCTCAGAGGCTCAAACGTGTTTCATATGTTTTGGGTTTTTTTCCCCTAAGTGAACCCCTCCATTTCCAACCATTAGCTCTGCTATCAAGTGGGAGAAGAGTGATGGCCAGACCCACTCAAGGAAGCGCGTCGAGTCAAGAGTACAACTGAAAGAGAGAACCGACGAAAAGACGGTCTAAAAAGACAAACAATAACAACAGTAATCAACTTTGGATCTCTGTCATCACTTGAAATTGATCACAGAATCTTGCAGTTTAGATGTTTGTTCGCACTCGTCTGCTGTTGTCTCTGCCTTGCAGAACCCTGTTAGTGAAGCAGGACGGAGGGGGGAGCTGAGGGATGAAGGAGGTGTGTCTAAAGAGAGCATTGTTTTGACTTGAACTTCAGATAAAGAGAGAGCAGAAGTCTAAATTGAACAAATGCAATGGCGATGTTCCTGGACCCAACATGTGACTATTTTTTCATGTTCATTGATTTATTCAATACTGAGCAAACAAGCTGGTTTCAGAGCAGACACGTGGATCTAACTCGTCTGTGTTTATGATTTCTCTGAAAGCACTCGCCACACTTCCATCTGCTCCTTTCAAATTGTATCTTTATCAAACAAGAGGCACAATGTCTGGAGCCAAAATGGGCTTTTGATCAGGTAAGGGGGAATCAAAAAGACTCAGGTGTGCCAATAAAAATGCAGGCAACCACGCACATCTCCAAGCCTTTTTCTAAAGTGCTTCACAAACCAACACGGTATGTGTACAGCATCATCAAAAGCAAAATTCATAACAATATTAATTTGCATTTAAAATTGATTCAATCCCAGCTTTTTAAACCCCATATACCAACCAGTGTATGGATATAGAGAATTGGAAATGTCCAAACAACATTTTTTAATGACTTTTAAAGGTCCAATCTGTCAGATATCTACTTACTGAAATGATAAAGTGACCTTATGATCAGACATTAAGGAAACATGCTATGTTGAAGTGCTGGCTTCTCTGACAACAATGCAGCAGCCAGTTTGTCCTCCTTCTAACTTTAGATTCTGGTCCTGAATGCTCTGGATTTGTTTGGACCAGAGAAGGTAGGCGGTTTTAAGGCGACCCCCACACGGCCGTTTTGGACGCCCCTCGGTTTGCCAGATATGAGAGCAGTTATCAGGTCAAACCAACAGGTGTTGCAGCGATGGAAGCGGGCAAGAGAACTGGTTCAGATAGAAGTGATTGTACCCGACCTAAAAAGCCTCTGCATGTTTCTAATAAGCTCCACGAGCAGAAACGTGCTCAAACTAGGATCAATATTGGAGATGATTTTGAAAAATGGAGAGAGGTTAGAACGCAGAAAGGTTTACAGACCGATGCAGAGCTGGATAAACACTGAAGCTTCAGTGTCCACCACATGGCAACCTGCGTGAGCATCGACTCTAGAGAGGAGGGGGCGGTATTCTTCTTCGTTGAATTCATGAGCGGGCTACAATGTGTTGCACTGTTATGTCTAGCTATTACTGACATGGCTTACACCCCACCTACCAAGTAATGGTACGGTTGGCTGTGGAAACACAAGGAATACCAAACTGTGCTGAACCAAACCGGGCCGCTTGGTGGAAACTTGGCGTATGTTTAATAAGTGAATGAGATACAATATGTCAAGATGTTCACCAAACGTCAATAAAAAGAAAAACAACAGGAGTAACTGCAACAGGCTGAATGCATGATTGGTGCATTCACTCTGCTCTCAACAAGGAAATAAATCACAAGGAACACCCCTAATCTGACACCTGAGTATAATTGCATGACAATCCAGATGTTGAAGGGGAAGTTGTAGTTCAACCAGATCTGATTCAAAAGCGCCTTCTGTCATATTCCTAGAATTGCTCTGGGAATTGCTCTACCTGTACAGTACACGCATTTCATCATCTGATCCTCATGCATACCCTGTCCTCTCTGTGAGGAATAAGATAACAAGAAGTGACATCACAAGGAATATCATTATGTATAAATGAGACACCCACAGCCTCAGTTTCCTCCATAAATTAGCAGGCGAAAAAGAACAAAGCTGTCAAGGCCCAGTACCACTATATTAAAATCCTCTTCTGCTACACTGCCATGTGTGAGAGGAGCTAATGGACTGCTCAGAGCGAGCGGTGGGAAGGATATCACCGTCGGACAGATCAGGTAGAGCAGGAGGTCCAAGGTGAGGCGAGCACGCATTCACACGCACCACACACAATCGGAGCGCTATGATCGCAGCGGGTGGGTGTGAGAGCTGTGAAAAATGCCACCCTCCATGTGAAGGCGCTGAGATAAATGAGCACACAACTCTCTGTTTCTGCCCTTTGATTTCACTGCTGCGCCGCTCCAGGTAAACATGAGAGGAGAGAGAGACGATATGGGGCCACTGAGCATGTGATCGCCTACACACACACACACACACACACACACACACACACAGACGAGGACAGAAGGGAGATGGAAGATTTGAGCTTTTCCACTTGCACTTGTATGCTCACACTTTTTTCTCCCGGCTGAGCTCCTCTGATATTTTCTTATTTTCTTACATGGATCCAAATCTTGTGAAAACAATGCAGCGGAACACCTAAACCTGTTCTGTATTTACAGATTGACAAACCGTCATCACCAATAAACACATAAATCTCCCTCCCTGTCCCTCGTCGACCCTCAGTCGGCAACGGCGGAGCTATCAAACACTTGTCTTCAGACTCCTCGTAAAGGACGACAACACAATCGGATTAAACACACACAAGATAATAGCTTCTCTGTAGCTGTGATTGAACAAGCCGCCCCGGGGGAGCCAATCAATTCTCTCGACTCGAACCGGAAAAACTCTTGCGCTTCGACTCATCTAAACACCTTTCTCCTCTTCCTCGATCCAGTCGTGACATCTGCATTGTAACACACTGGAGGTTTAATCAGGGGTAAGCATCGGGACAGGGGTAGAGAGTGTGCAGAACCCATTAAAAATGGATTATCGTGGTAATCGCCGGAGAATGGGACAGGAGGGCAAAGTGGTGCTGGAGTGAAGCCAGGAGGGTGAGCTTGGGTCACACAACAAGAGGTAAACAGAGGAAAGGAGTAAGACGGGGTATGGCAGCAGTGGCCTTAACATGCAGGCTCAGTGTTAGCATTAAGAAGGCTACATGCTAACTTATGGCTCCATCTGTTAAAGAGAAACCCGGGGAGTGAAGGAGCTGTGGAATGGGACTGAATGCAGCATCTGTGAGCTGATAGCAGCAGGAAGCAGAGGGTGTTGGGGATTTGTTTGTTTGTGTCTGTGTGTCTGTACATGTTGCCCACGGAGGGCATTGGCTGTGACAACACATGTGCAATCTGGGAATAAATGCGGGCTAATGATGCTGCACACCAGATGTGAAGCACTCACATGTTGGACGCTATGCAGATGCTACTGGAGAGGTAATGGCTACACCATGGCTGCATGTTTTCACACTGACTATTTAATGAGTGATTTCTATCTGGAACAACACAGGACTAGTGTTTGAGTCAGCATTTGGATCCTGATGCTATTTGGTGCATTTCATCCCCCACTATCTCTCTCCATATTTAATGTCTCTTTAAAGCTGTCCTTAACTAATAAAGACATTAAAGAGAAAGCCCCCACAAAATAATATTTGCCAATAAAAGAAAGACAACCATAGCTCTGACGGTTTGTCGGTCATCAAACATTGCAGAAAAGAAAAAGAAAATCCTGAAAGATAGCAGAGCAGTTTCAGAATCACTTTCCTTTTCCATCAAGACCTTCATTATCGTCAGGTTGGAAAAAGAGTTACTGAGTTACTGCACATACTGGGTTAGCCAATGCATAGCTAGCTGGTGATGCTAATCACTGCTGCAAACATCGACTCACTCATCACATACAACTTCTTTGCCAGATTTAAAAAAAAATATATGAAAGGCTCTAGGGCCGAGGCTAAAGGAAAAAATACATCTAGGAGGTCACATCACTGTGAGTCAAGAGGTCGGGAATAAAGTCACATTTTTGATATTGGTGCTTTTTTTGAATTCAAAAGTCAGGAACAAAGTTAAACTGTGAATAAAAAATAAAAAAGTTAGGATAGGATAGGATAGTACTTTATTGATCCCCAGAGGGGAAATTTGGGCGTTACAGCAGCACAGACAAGAAAGCTCAAAATACACATTAAACAGAATAGATAAGATAAATAAAAATAAAAACAGGGGGTATATACAGTACAAAATGAATGATGAAGTTAACTGGGGGGAATTGAGAATTGAGACAGTATTTGTAAAGAATGACAAGATAAAGTGACAAGTGATGATTAAAGTGACTTGGTATGATAAGTTAATATGTTTAAAAGTCGAGGACGAAGTGGAAGAGTCAAGATTAAAATTAAACCTTTATTTTAAAGAGCTCCCTTGGCTTTAAAATCTTCCTCATCATCTTCTCTACTTCCATGATATCGACCTCTCCTTAGAAGTTGCATCAACTTTGTTTGTTTGTTTGTTGTTGTTGCTCTTGTTGCCCTTTGCACCATGAGGCTAACCCGAAACATGACCCTATAAAACTATCATTCTTCAGCTGTTGATATAAATCTATCAGAGACAGGAATCTTGATTGAGAGTGTTTGCGGAGCCTTAAAGCATCTTTCATCTGACACTTGGCTTTTGGGTATGAAAACTTTTCTGACGCTTGAAATCCTCCGTATCTGAGAAAGTGAAAAAAAAAAAAAATCAACTAAATTTAATATGAAAGCAGAGTTTCTGTAGGGTGTCCAGTGTGCATTGCTTCAAGAAGAGCCCTCAGCATTTGGGCTTTTTTTTTTGTGGACGAGACCCTTGACAGGATGAGCTCCTCTCCAAAGAGTCACTTTCAAAGGCTCCCCAGTCGGCGCAGGATCAAAGCTCCTCGATAGCTGCCCCTGGACCGTCTTCATAAAACACTGTGGTTTGTGAGGAATCAAAAACTGCAACGCAATACATCCTGTTTACTCAGCAATGAGATCGAGTGCAGGAATCTGAAAGCACGGTTAGGTGATGTGAGGGTCTTTGATACAGGATTTGGAGAGAACATAAAGTAAAGCTATTTCTCCTGTAAAGATAAGGGTAAAAAAAAAAAAAACATCACTTTGAACTGCTACTGCTCTTCCTCTTCTCCAGCTGATGCTGCTGCATTTACTTGTCTTGATATCTACAGCGGGAATAAAGATCCCAGTTTTAAAATATCCCAGACTGAATTGACAGAGAGACGATCAAACCCCGACTGGTATGAAACAGGATCGCTCAAAGGCCAACATGGTGTCTTTGAAGGATGTTTGATGGGTGGCAGCTTAAAAAGTCAGCTCGTTTCATTTGACGAGCTCACCCTGACAGACGTATCAGCGTATTCTGGCAATATAGCGGATAAATCGAACCTGACAGATGGAAATAAAATTTCCAATGAAATTGAAGAGTGCTCTTCCCTCTCATCCTGAAAGCCGTGTAGGAAGACCCCGCTGCTGGCGCTGTATGATCAGCATTAATAAAGAGAGGAGCTCTGACTTGATCAATCATAGCGTTTGGCTGCAGAGTACACCGAAGGGAAGCCTTATTATTTCTCTCCCCCGAGTAATGCTGCTCCTTCCTGAGAGGATGCATTCATTTTCACAGTGGGTCTCTGTTGTCTCTGCTGCTCTCTTCCTCTTTCACACCCATTCAATCATCTCTATTCTCTTAGGCCCCCTCTCTCTCCCTCTCTCTCTCTCTCTGTCTCTGTCTCTCTCTCTCTCTCTCTCTCTCTGTCTCTCTCTCTCTTCTTTAGTACTTCTTCCACTTTCCCTTTATAAATAACAGTGTCCCATTGGGGTCAGTGCATACGTGAGAGGCATTAACAAGTCTGCTCTTGCACTGTAAAGCACCAATAAAGGTTAATACTGTCAATTCCCATGCTAAAGACTATACAGCCTAAATGTTGCAGCCTTTTCAGAGAAATGGTTTGGGTCGTGTTGTGTGGAGGAACAGATGCCACAAGACTTGCATGTCTAATCTGAATCATGCTCTCTGTTTTCATCCTCGTCATCTCTGTGCTTTTTTCATTTCCTCCATTTCGTCTTTTCTCTGCTTTTTTTTTTCATGGTGGGGGGGGAGTTATTAACTGTGGTTTCATGCAGTTATAAGGGGCAAAGGGCCATGATAGAGAACACTGTGAGAAAATGTGAAAATAACTAATTAGGGTGCTGAAATAACACAAAAGTGGAGGCAGTGTGACTCACGTTGGGAGGCATGATAAAGCTCTGTTCTCCGTGGTGCTGCACGTCCCTTGAGCCATTTTTAACCAGTTTTGAAAAAATGCAATCTCTCGCCTTTTTATTCTTTTTTTTCATACTTTGTATTCTCCCGTCCTGTGTGTTTATGTAGTCTACTCTCTCTCTCTCTGGTCTCTGTGGAGGAGAGGAGTTCATTTATTTTATCATGCTAGCTGGACGTACTGAGATTTCACTGAGGATGTAAATCAGCAACAACAACTTCAAATTTGCAGATTTTATAAAGTCTGCCCGGATATTATTTAGAGTTGTCACCAAACCAGAATTTTAAAATTCACTGGCGGCCCGC
Organism: Labrus mixtus; assembly: GCF_963584025.1. Lineage (NCBI taxonomy): Eukaryota > Metazoa > Chordata > Actinopteri > Labriformes > Labridae > Labrus > Labrus mixtus. Next base: position 8,803,194 of record NC_083622.1, on the reverse strand, counting down.
CTGTTGTTGGGTTCAGCCAACAACTTGGGCTCAATCACCACTTAAGGACGCGTTGGCCATCTACAGCTTGTTAGGGCCCAAGGCAAAAATCACAAGAGGCGTCTGCAGACTGCATCTTCACCATTATGTTTTAAATAATCTGACACCTAGTAGCGCCGGATAGCCTAGCGGTTATGTTGCGCACTCCGTTTACAGTTTATTTTCCAAAGTTTACGCTCGTTTTATTTTCAGACTTCCCCCGACTGGCCTGGGGCCCCGAGAAATCGCCTGCCTTGCCTGCTGACACACAGCACCTCTGTGTTTGTCTCACTGCTAAATTGGCACTGATTGATCTGATTGCATCTGTTAGCATACAAATACCATTAACCGTTTAATCTGGAGATAACGAAAGCTCGCTAAGATCAAGAAGTCAACGACTGTGGATAACTTGTTATCATGTGTAAATAAGATGTATGGCTCTAAAGATGGCTGTATAGTTGATATTATTATGTTGATCTTTTCACTATGCATCGTTTCTTTTTCATGTCTGTTATCTTTCTTTGTTTTATCCTTTCAAAGTTTCTTTTCAGGAGGTTAAAGGAGCTCGTGTGTCTCATGCTCTTCAGTTTGTCGAGCCCCTTGAGACAAATTTGTGGAACAGACCCTATAAAAAAAAAAATGACTCGACCTGACGTGACTTTTTTTCTACCTTCATTTTTGTTTTTTTACTAATGTCAGTCAAGCCAAAGCGAGGACGGAGACAGAGCAGAGAGAACAGGAGTGAAAAAACAAAACATAAAGATTCATCCTGCAATGACGTGAAAGACAAACCAAGAAAAATCTTTTTTCTCTGGATGTTGACAAAGAAAGAAAAAAGATAACGAGGTCATGGTACACTGGCTAAAAAAACAGAGTTTCCTGAAGGATGAAAACTGTCAATTTAAAAACTTTTAATCTGACAACTCTGCCTTAGTTAAATGTTCCAATTAATGAAGAGTAACCTCTGTTTATTTTTCTGTTTATTTTTGTGTCAGCTTGTGGAGAAATAAAGAGCAGATGCTGTGTTGTGGTGAGGTTATTTTCCAATAAGGTTATTTATCAGGTCCAATCATTCATCTAACATTTATACTCAAGCAAGCACATTGAAAATATGCTCCTGATAGTGAACAGTAAACAGACTTGAGCTTGTAGAGTTATCTTCTAGTCTTCTGACTAATCAAATCATTCCCATTCACACATGGATGGTAGATGTAAAGTGACCATCAGAAGTAACTAATCCCATTCATACGCCGCTGCAGGAGCTGGGGATCAAACCCCAGACCCTTTCTTCACGACCGACTCTATTTCTGTTTGTTTACAAAAAGTTTACTCCTCCCTGGTATTTTATTCTCATGATGAGAATTAAGGAGCAGCTTCTTATTCTTGTCCCAAAGACCAGGACTGAACACCAGAGGACTGGACACCAGTGGACTGGACACCAGAGGACTGAACACCAGAGGACTGAACACCAGAGGACTGAACACCAGAGGACTGGACACCAGTGGACTGGACACCAGAGGACTGAACACCAGAGGACTGAACACCAGAGGACTGAACACTAGAGGACTGAACACTAGAGGACTGAAGACCAGAGGACTAGACACCAGAGGACTGAACACTAGAGGACTGAACACCAGAGGACTGAACACCAGAGGACTGAACACTAGAGGACTGAACACCAGAGGACTGAACACTAGAGGACTGAACACTAGAGGACTGAACACCAGAGGACTGAACACCAGAGGACTGAACACTAGAGGACTGAACACTAGAGGACTGAACACCAGAGGACTGAACACTAGAGGACTGAACACCAGAGGACTGAACACCAGAGGACTGAACACCAGAGGACTGAACACTAGAGGACTGAAGACCAGAGGACTGAACACCAGAGGACTGAAGACCAGAGGACTGAACACCAGAGGACTGAACACCAGAGGACTGAACACTAGAGGACTGAACACTAGAGGACTGAACACTAGAGGACTGAACACTAGAGGACTGAACACCAGAGGACTGAACACTAGAGGACTGAACACTAGAGGACTGAACACCAGAGGACTGAAGACCAGAGGACTGAACACTAGAGGACTGAAGACCAGAGGACTGAACACCAGAGGACTGAACACTAGAGGACTGAACACTAGAGGACTGAACACTAGAGGACTGAAGACCAGAGGACTGAACACTAGAGGACTGAACACTAGAGGACTGAACACTAGAGGACTGAACACCAGAGGACTGAACACTAGAGGACTGAACACCAGAGGACTGAACACTAGAGGACTGAACTTCGGGTTAAGTGAAAGGCCCTGACCTTTCGGTTGAAAAACTTGGGTCATAGTTTTGCGCAAAAATCTGTCGCGAGGGAGAGAGAGAGAAAGCAGCAGTGGTCCGTTCTTTCACAGGTCGGTAAAAACTGACATTTCTTAATTCCTTTTGTGGTCTCATTAAAACACAAAAAGTAGCCTCATAGCTAGTGCATGGGCCCCATCAACAGAGGCTAAAGTCCTCCCTCGAGAGGAGGCGGCCTGGGTTCAAATCCGACCTGGGGCTCCTTTCCCGCATGTCATTCCCCACCCTCTCTCTCTCTCTCTCTCCAGTTTCTGACTCTATCCACTGTCCTGTCTTTAAGTCTTTTACAAACAGACAATGCAGAGAACACTGTCTAAAAATCATAAATGCATCCCGTCCCGTATCCACCCAGATATTTATTTTATTTTTACTAGCATCGTATCAAAGTTTAAAAGTGTGGTTTCATGACACCCCTGATCTACAGTATTGTGCATTACATCATAAATAATAATATGTTGAATATGTCTGCCCATATCATCCCCCGTTAGAGCCACTTACAATTCTGTCCTTCACATTACTCTGAGCAATAAAAGCCCGGTGGTACAGAATCACAGGCAGGAGACACCCTGGAAAGTGACCTCGCTCAAACCTTCAGCGTCAATGCAAGAAGCAGTGTGACATATAAATAGAGTGCAGTGAAACATAAAAGATGTGGAGGTCAGGGTGGTGGATGTGACGAGATGAAGGCGGCCTCAGTTCTTCTCCTTGTGTCACATTTTCAGCGACTGTGGCCTGAAATAACAGGTTCAGATTTGTTTAAGTCGCTCTTTATACAAATCCTTTCTTGTGGTTATATCGTCGCTGTAATCACTCCTCCTCTCCATACTGACTGTAAAGAGAAGGAGGGCTAATCCACAGTGTGAAAAGTTCAACCAAAGTTAGTTGAAGTTGCACATCCCAGGACTATTTCCTTGTTTAGGTTCACTGAGGGATAGTAACACGATAGAATTTTGTTCTAATTCTGAACCGTAAAGATTCTCACTTTAGAAAATTCCCCGCTTGATTCAGACTGCTGAAGCATCATTGAAGATGTGGCTTTGACACAGAAAGAAGATGTTCTCATCTCTCACAGACTAGCTGCTCTAGGAGGCGATGATTTCAGGCTGAGTTTGATGGAGACGTATACATGGGATCATTGCAGTGATGACTTTCTATGGATTTCTTACCTCAGAAAAACCCAAAGTCTGAGCTACATCGAGTTACCCAGTGCAACCAAACTCCATGTTTTCCCAAATAAAGTACTAACTGAATAATTCTTTAACAACAGGAATTCAGACAAAGAGCTGAACCTGTTTCACTGGCTGGTTCCTTAATAACTACAAACATGGGCACTGTCATTAACCGCAACCAATCCCAGTTGATGGTATCAGACAATAGTTCTGCAGTTTATACTAATTAATGCATCAAATTGGTATAAATGCACAGCAGGAAGTAGTCCCAAAATGACTCTTTATGTACTCCCTTTTTAGTTTTAGTTTGCTCATAATTACACTTATATTTTATCAACAGCTTCTTATAAGAAACAGGGCACATTCTCAACTTGTTTTTTAAAATAAAAAGGGAACCAGTGGGCTTTGAGCTGAAGACAACAGAAACTCATATTAGGGACGGCTGTAGCTCAGTCTATAGGGACATGGGCTGGAAACCAAAGGGGGACCTGTCAGGCCAAAGTATGGAACTGGGTTTGGATGCTGGAGAGCAAAGCCCTTGAGCAAGGCACCAAACCCCAGAAATTCTCGGGCACTCTCACTCTGACATCTCTCCTTTAGTGTATGTTCATAGGTTCCTGTTTGTGCAGAATATGTAGGCCCATATGTGTGTGTGTAATCCTGGCCTGTACGTGTGTAGCTAACTGATCGTAAAAGATATTTCTTCATCTTCTTCTTCCTGAGAGTTGGGCTAACTCATGGGATTGGTTGAGAGTAATTAAAATCAGAAACATGCCAGCCTTCTCTTTAAAAATAAAACTTAAAAAATCGGAATAATTCCTGCAACAAGTGATGAAAGTTGCTTAAATTAAACATAAAGAACCAATGCTTGGGGAAGATAAGGCCGCCCGCGTTAGCAACAAGACGAGAGCAGAAAGCTGGAGAGTTGTTGATGGAGTCAGAGTGCAGCAGCAACGAGACATTTACATCTGTGATGGTACATATATGATAAGTGTGGAAGATATCAGAAAAACTAATTAGTAATCATCCTCCCACTGCTTCAGCCTCTCTCTTCATTCACTCTTTTCTTTCTTCCTCATCTGCAGTCTGCAATCACGTACACAGCAAAGCGCTGCAGGGTCTTCAGGCAGCAGTTTAGCTCACTGGGGACCAGACAGCCAGCGAGGAAGGCCGTGAGCATGGACAAGTGAGCTTTAATGATTTTAATCCTTTGCAAATGAACAGTGGACTGAGGAGGGATTGCATCAGAAACGAGGAGAGCTGCTGGGGATGCGTGTGATTTAGATGTCTTCTTGTTGGTGTGTTGCAGTATTTTGTCTCTCCCTGATGGTAAGTACAGTGAGACGTAAAAACAAAACAGATGTTGGGGGGATCAACGGAAGGGATCGGTCCACCCAAAAACTGTGCGCCCATGTACGGGTGCACGCATGCCAGTTTAGATTGTCCACAGCCTGACTGCAGGGTTCACCAGCAGGCTACAACAGCAGGACTGACCTACATTTCATACACACACACACACACACACACACACACACACACACACACACACACACACACACACACACACCCAAAACACAGAGACACACACACCCAAGACACGGACACACACACACACACACACACACACACACACACACACACACACACACACACACACAAAACACAGAGACACACACACACCCAAAACACAGAGACACACACACACCCAAAACACAGACACACACACACACACACACACACACACACACACACACACACAAAACACAGAGACACACACACACACACACACACACACACACACACACACACACACACACACACACACACAAAACACAGACACACACACACACACACACACACACACACACACACACACACACACACACACACACAAAAAAAACACAGGGACACACACACACACACACACACAAAAAACACAGGGACACACACACACACTCAACAGTGAGTCTTATTCTTGTCAGAGAGGAAATGTCTGAGAAACAAAACATCTGCATGGACACTGGATGCTTTGACTCCAATCTGACGACCAGAGTAGGAGGAGATTCAGGGATTTCAACTCACAGCAGAGTGACCAAGTTCACTTTGAGTTAAACTGGGAATACTGGGATACACACTTTTACACATGCAGCACTAATGGTGCGATGAAGACAGATTAAGGCACCGCATTCAGAAGAAATATTTTCCTCTGCAGAGGAGGCAGAAGTCCAAAGACTAGAATTTGAAGGACTATTTACTCCATCTTTATTGCAAAACAATGTAGTATGCCATCATTTATTTGACAGCTGTGGTATTTTGATGCTTTGATGCGGATAACAATTAAATGTCGAACACGAGAGAAGCTCGCTGTAGCCGGACAAAATATCAGGTAGCAGAAGAAGGAGGTCAACTTTACAGGAAAAAGGATTTCAGATATCTTTTGGAGGGAAAGTAGAGTGGAAAATGTGGCTGAACATGTTAGCCTTCATCTGACCTGAAAACACGAGAATCCCTTCATGAGGAAATCTTTAAAAATGGATGACCACAAAGACCTGTTGGCACTCGTGGACAGGGTGGAACTGTGTTTCAAGTTACTGTCTGACGTCAAAAAGGTGGAGCTACATATTTATCTGTGTTTTGGTACATTGTGGTTGGGATTTTGTGGGAGATCTGCGCTGACTAAATCAACAATGCCTTCCTATTCTGTGAATCTGTGAATTAATTTTGATAGTCACTTTTCAAAGCAGCAGTGTGTGAAAGTGTAAGTGTGACGTGTGGTGTAAAAGCACTTTGAAAAGTCAGAAGACTAGAAAAGAATGATACAAGCTGAAGTCCATTCACCATTAACCATTTACTGGTCCTCTGCAAGGTGTTTATAGTAATAAGTATACATGCTAACCATCGGGCAGCATGCCTAATTGCTTTGCTTAGGGCAGCTTTAGCTCCGTGGCTCAGTGGGCAGACGCTCAGTTGCAAAGTTGGCGGTATGTTGCTAAGCTCCTGTACACGTCTGAGTGTCCTCGGGGAAGACACTGAACCCGGAGTGGCTCCTGAAGGCAAAGCCATCCGTGTGGGAAAGTGATTGGTATTGTGGTTGTCACAATACCAGAATGCACCTGTTGGGATGCTACAGGAACAAAATGACACAGAGTAATATTTCAGATAATGCTTGGCTATAGAAGTCAAACGTGAGGGATCAACTCATTATTGATATTGTTGTAATTCTAGGGTTCATTTACAATAATGGAAGCTGAGTTTAGTATTGTTCTTCCAATCTGGTACTTCTGCTTTAACTTCAGAAGATATGGTTGCATCTATCTTGCCGGTATAAACATTTAAACTCTTTTTTTTTTGCACCATTGAATCACAGGGTAACTCGAGATGCGGTAAGATAACTGGCCCATGATAACATTAATTTCCTAATACAGTGATTCTACAATAATTGATATATTGTACAATAATCTTGTAATGCAACATCACGATATCTGATTGGTGGCAGAATATGAAATGCCCTGCTGAACATTATCCCGCTGTTGTCTTTTATCCCAACTTCTCTATTGATGGAGTCTTGACCCAGTGAGTCAAATTGGCCGAGAAATCTGTTCAGAGCGCCGTGTTTGTCTTGTATTAAAATATCTTTCTTTGGCACCAGCGATCTGATAATTATGTCAGGTAAATAAGGACCACAATAAATTGCCGTATCAATATTTAGTCCCGCCGCTGATTGATCGTCAAGCAGGTTAGTCTTTACAGAAAACCAGTTTCACTGAACACAAACGACTTTGGTAACAAACCCAACACTTAACTGCATGTTGGTCTTACATATTCTCATTAAGCAGATATCAAGCATGTGTGACAGGTACAGTCACAGGTGGCACGGCAGAGGCTTTCACATACACACATTCATTAAATTATCTCTGCTGCTATGACGACAGCTGTCAGGGGCTCACAGATGACGGGGGGTTGGGGGGGGGGGGGGTTGGCGGAGGGGAGAAAAGGTGCGGAGGTGGCTGCTTGTATTGTGATTGACGGCTGTGACAGCTATATAATCGTGTTGGTCGTGCTCTCGGAGAAACACACACACACACACACAGTATTTTCTGAGGCAGGTGTGTGCGGCTTTAAGGGAGGGCGGGGTCAGCGGCTGACAGCTGACGAAAACTCTACCACACCGCAGAGCTGAGGGTCCTCGCACCGCGGGGCATTGCTCGCGTTATTTCTTCATTTTTTATTTTTACTCACTGGTGCCGATGAAGAAGACAAAAGCACAATAAATGTCTGATGCAAGGTCCAATGGACAGCCAGAAAGTGACAGCGCACTAAATTGAAACTCCATTAGTGACGGAGGACGCAAATAATATCCCTGGGATATAAAATATAAGCTCCCACAGTCCCACAGGGTGTGTTTGCTCACTCACTCTTAGCGTTATCTTTTTCCTTTCTGCAGGTTAGAGGAAATGAATCCAATAAATAGAGGGCAGGGTTTTTACCTCGTCATTTTTAATAACAGATAACTGGAGAATAGACTCAAATGAAAGCACACGGGCAGGTCTGCTAATATATTAGAACTGTAAGTCAAATTGTTTTCTCCACAGATTTATTTTCCTACCGATCAAAGACACAATGATACCGATTGATCCGCCGACGGAGGCCTCTGCACACCGCTGAAAAAATGCAGCCGAACAGCTTCTTGGGTGTCAGTCAGACTTTTATCAACTATAAAAACTCGTTCTGTGTTATCATTTCACTCCAACTCAAATACACAAAAATAACCTCGTCCTCTGGGGGTCGTTGGAGCTCACAGACTGAGGGAGCAGAAAACCAAAAAAACAGAAGGAGAGACCCAGAGAAGTGAATTACGAAGCTCAATCACAAACAAAAAGAAAACCTCCACAGATTGATGATACCAAACAGCAGTGAGATCATCAAAGGTTGAGTTTTTCATTTAAAAGAAAGGCAGTCTGGAGCGCAGAGCCACATGCCCTTTTCGAGAAACTTCTGGCTCGGCTGTAATTCCACAAAACTTAGTTCTCATCCTGAGTGCGAGAGAGAGCGTGCCAGAGAATGTCTGAATGTGAGCAGAAAACGGGCAATTTCTCATCGCGCACAGGAGGAGGCGACCCTTTTCTTCTCCTCTCCTCCGTGTAACCACTAGGTTTTCAATAAAAACCCCCTTCAGAAAAAAAAAATGAAGCGGGAGGACGTAAGCATGGAGGTGATGGATGACATTTACAGAGGCATTGTCTTGCAATTAGTTGTGGTTCAAGAGCTCCGGGGCATTCAGACGGTTTCTCTTTGATGACAAAGACTTCATGCTGCGGAGCTTCCGGATTAGTTTAGTTGAACTATAGGCAGGTAAAAAGAAAAAAAAACAAATATAGAGTTTCCGGTAATGATTTATGCAGCTCACACGCTCACAAAGATCAAAGTGTTAAAAAAACATGTTGAAATGAAGATGCTGCTTTGAACCCATATGACAGGTTTGTATTATAAAGAGGAAAATGTAGAATAAGCTTCATTTATCAGACAGCAACAACGCGACTCAGGTTCAAATTAGGAGAAAGTTTTGACATTTCAAGACAACAGTTCAGAGAAAGATCAGAGTTTCATGTCTCACCTCACAGCCTACATGTTCTGCATAAACACCAGCGTATGTAACACAGCTGGCAAAGACTAAAGACACTGCAAGTCATGACGTTTGTGTCCTTCCTCTAAACAGGTCACACGATTGGGGTGTAGAAAATTAAAAAGGAAATATTATCCACCTTTTCAAACAGTCCCCCCTGTGGTCTAAATGAAACATCTGTGCTGTGCTTTGGTCAAAATATAACATGAATCAAGCAGCAGAGGAGGTTTGTGACCCTGTATAAACCAGCTCTCTCAGAACGCTCCGTTTTGGTGTGTGTGTCTCTTTAAATGCAATGAGCCCCCCCCCCCAAAATTGTCAGTGTCTTCCAGCAAGTTGGCGGGGAGCGTGTCCCGAAATTGCGGTTAAAGGGTTGAGGTGTAAACGTTGCAAAGGTTATGTTATTTTAGCAAATGTCAAATGTTAAAGTGAACATGCGAGACGGAGTCATGCAAACACTGCAGGACAACCCCTGAGAGATACAGCGTCCGTAGTAAAGGCAGGGGTCAACGTAAACATGCCACATTTGATTACGCCATATACCTCCTGACATCCAATGACGTCATCATGACCGAGACTGGTTTGCTTCCAGCACTGGGTCAGGGGTGATGTATGGAAAAAAAAGGGGAATATATGTGAAGTTAATGTGACGTTTGTGTCAGGATTGCTGTGAAAACTGTCAAATAAATGAACAGTCTTAAGTCAGGGAGACGATACAGCTAACATATGGAAATAACAGGAACTGTTTATGATCATGACGGTGCAATCGGACATTTAAAGCCTTAAATATCCTATTGCAAAAAGACTGGTGTGACATTCCTGTGCGTCTCATTCCTGTGTCTATAGAGGATGGAGAAGGACACAGTGAGAACAGCCAGTGGCGCTGTGGAGAGGTCACACGTGCCATGATGAATTACAGTATCCGGGCTTGTGTCTCGGCTGCTCGTTCATTAATGAGTCCTCTTAGGGGGGTGCGCTGCGACAACACAAAAGGACACATCAACGCTGCATCAATTCTCATCTGCTCTTTACAGTGTGTCTGCCGTGTGGCTGCTTGTTTGGGATCTAATAGTGTGCTCTCATATTTGACTACAGCTCTCGCCTAATCTTTAACTGACGGAGCTAATTTACATACTTTACGGTCGCACTCTAATTTGATCAAAGCGCCGAGGAGTGGGAAGTAACTGACGCACACATATTAAACGGTTTGTTAAAGACTTGACTTTAACCACAAGACTCGATGATTATGATTCAGGGACCTAACTCAAGACGAGTGAAATACCACACTGCACTTAATAAATACTGGTATGTAACAATGAACATTACAGTTAAATGCTGTAAAGCTGCATATCTGTTGAATTCAAAAGGTTTGGCTGAACATAGAGGTACAATAAAGCTGTCACACTTAATGCATACATTTGCATAAATGTTTGATACATTAGTGCAAAATAACTCTGCCTACACGTTTATCCTCCACCCACCAACTTGACCACAATAAACACTGTTGAAATAACGTGTTGACTTGTGGAGCACCAGTCGACCACTCAGCTACACACAGTGTGTAAACATAAATACAACCAGGAAGTGGAGGTCCGATCAGGATCCGACCAGTGACCTGAATCTGACAAGGACAAATTAATTCTCCGTCTACTCTTGATGGCTTGTTCAGCATCTTTGGTCTTGAATCAGCGTGTGAAATAATGTAAAACTGGTTCTGTCTTTCTGTTTATTCATACAGTTTAAGACTTGTGGCGCCGGTAGCGTGGTGGTTAGTGCCAGCGCCCAATGCACAGAGTCTCTAGTTCTCCAAGCGGGCAGCCCAGGTTTGAATCTGATCTGTGTCATTCCTCACTGACTTCCGACACTATCCACTGTCCTATCTCCACAATAAAGACACAATACATCTTTAAAGTCACAGGAACACTTCGTCCAACAAAAGTAAACAAAGTCTTGATTCTTTAATGGTTCTAAAGAAAATCTTTCCAAAATGTTCTGAGTTGTGAGGTATGTGAAAAGCGATCCGATCTGATTGGAAGAAAGGAGTGACCGCACCGATTTCAAATCGTAAATTAATCATGTTAAATATTACTAATCTGATTGTTGTGTGTGGGGAACCCAGAGGACAGACGAGCGTTCACTCTGCGGGTGGTCGTGTGAACTAGAAGAAAGCCAATTAGGATGTGAGCTAACTGAAGAAGGAAGCACAACAACCCCAGCAGATTAACTTTCATAGAGTCTCCATGTCATCCATAAATTAGTAAAAAAAAAAACTACTGCCAATTCTACCCGTCTGTTGTCTCTAATGTTTGTTTCCTCTGAAGTCACTTTTGTTCCACATTTCAGATTTGAGAGTCGGGACTCTAGTTGTTTGGGAATGGGATCTGTTAATGTGCGGTGAGCGGTTTCTCTCACATTTTCACCATCTGTTTGGACTCAAGCTTTTTTTATTTTTTTGTCTTCCAAGCGGGCGGCCCGGGTTCAAATCCAGCCTGTGGCTCCTTTCCCGCATGTCAATCCCTACTCTCTCTCTCTCTCTGATTTCCGACTCTGTCCATTGTCCTATCTCTCAATTAAAGGCACAAAAAGCCCCAAAATAAATCTTTAAAAATAAAAAATAAAAATAAAAAATGTTGTGTGTTTGATGCACTTGCTCTTAGCGTTTGTCGGGTCGTCTTGTCACTTATTCTTCGTTGAGCTTGAAAAATGGTTACTTTAATATTTTGACCTTAATCTTTAACACACTAACATTTAAACAAACTGAATGGCATCCAACCACAAACACATTACTGATAATGGAGTCTGTACAAATGTATCTGCCGATTGAAGGATTCTCAGAATTCCATCATTATGCTGTTGATAAATCCCAGTCATAGTTCTGTGCGATACCAGTGAGCCTTGTGGCGACACTGGTACGGTCGTATACTATTGGTGATGTTTTGTCTGTCTGCATGTCTTTTTACCCTGTGTTTTTATTTTTCTTGCTTTCTTCTATGTTTTCTAATGGACTCCTGAGTCCGGCAATAAAGATGATGATGATGATGTATTCTCATATTAAGATCCACCTTTCCAGAGGTTTGGCTCTTGGCTATTTCAAGTGGAAGAAAAAGAGGAGAATGAGGAGGTGAAAAGGCATGATGGCGTGCCAAGAGCTGGACATAACATCCAAGGATGGGTTTGTGCTTTCACACGCCAGGCCAGTCAGAAACCTTTCACTGCTCTGATTGCTTTCTCAACCTGGTTGGCTTACGCACCATTCTGACACACATCCTAACATCTGTGTCGACTTTGGGTATGCTAGATCAAATACCATTCTCACTTTATAAATATTTGTTGTGCATGATGTAAAGAGGTTGAATGAGTGTCAAGATGAAGAAACGTCTTCAGTTGAATGAAGTGCTGTGCAAGCATTCAGGGAATTTGTCTCATACTTCATTAAACTGGAAACCTCAAAAACAAGCTGCTGAATATTACTGAGCATTTGAGCACCACTTTTACACTGATTGGACCTTCAGGGCTGCAGACGATGCCCCACCAAGGTCAGGGGTTCGATCCCTAGCTCCTGCAGACACGTCGGCAACCTCTGCCATCAGGGTGTGAATGTGTTGGTGTGACCTGCGGTGTAAAAGCACTTTGAGTATTTAGAAGACTAGAAAAAAACGATACAAGCTCAAGTCCATTTACCATTAATATCTCAGCCTTGGGGTTTAGATGTGAAGCGCACACTGTTTGGTTAGGTTTAGGCAACAACACGTCTCGCTGGGCTTTTAGGGAAGATCATGGATTGAGCAGGGTGAATTTGGTTTTAAAGGGTGAAAAAAACAGACTGCTGGATGAGAGAAACAGTTTCTCTTTGACAGCCACGGAGCCTGCAGGGTATGCTCTGCTTCATCCATGCCCCTCCAAAAACACTGCTTTTAGGGTGTCCCTGCTGGCTGCCGACTGTTTGTTGGTGCAAGAGTCAAACTTTTGCTTTTCCTCATTAAAACTATCAAGAAGAGATTTGTAGAACTGGTTTCTGCCTTCTCTACTCCTTAGAAGATATTCTCATTAAACTACTACTGACTTAAACTGAAGCTGCACAATGCTCGTGTTCTCCCTCTATTACTGGCATTATTGGCCAGACATGCGTCTTTTCAAACAGTTATGATAGGGAACTCTTCACTGTCGACACTTATTGTTGTAAGAGCGTGTCCTAACATCAAATGAGCATTACATATCGCGTTGCATCGCCCAGAATCAACGCTCGCTGTCCACCCTCAATCTGATAAATATTTACTACTCTGCTCTGTGAATTCCAGTTTCCCTTTGTAAACAGTTTAACATCTAGCGCTTTTATTTTGAAGGTGCAGTCACAGAAGTGGGGTGCTTTGTATTGACAAGCCTTTTGGTGGTGGTTAGCAGAATAACATTTTGCCACTTGGTTAACCCAAGTCATAACACAACAATTTAGACACCGGTACACAGATGTTTACGCACCGCCATCTCAACTTTGTAAAACAAGCCAACAAGCCAACAAGAAAATCAAGTAGATGTTTCTGTAGGACACTCCCAGCGCCTTGTCGAGCTCCCTTCTTCCTCGTCCATGTCTACGGAGCGACAGAAGGGAAGTAGAAATGTGGCATTAGGGTAGAAACATCATGTTGTATTGCGCTGCATCACCTGTGGGCTGTTAAGACACTCCAGCAGGACACAATGGCATCAAGCTAATGTTGCCCACCCCACATGCTGTTAGGACACCCTGTTAGGCAGGTGAAGCAGCTTAACGTTCAAGTCATATGATTGTGATTCCATAACGCTGTTTTTGATGATGTCCAAACTCAGAAATCACAAATTCAGCAATAAGCACTATGAAATACACCACGCCCCACCTGGTGGCAATATCCAACCACAGGCTCGCATGAAAAAAGAGCGGATGAAAAACAGCCTCACAATCAGTCACATGGCAACGCCGAGAACATGTCACTGGAGGTGTGACCGCTAAAAGATCCTCTCCACTGACTGTAACCGCTAAAACGAGTCAAAAGCTGCCTGTGTATCGCCGTTGTGTTAGAGGAGAATGCCAACTTCTCTCTATGGACTACAAGTGTGGTTTTATTGGGATTTACTCTGTGCATGTGTGTGCGTGTGTGTGTGTGTGTGTGTGTGTGTGTGTGTGTGTGTGTGTGTGTGTGTGTGTGTGTGCCAGAGACTGAGTGTGCTAAGTGAGACCCATGAGTGCAGGCCCACGCTATACACCCACAGCACAATGAGCAGTGAGAGTAAAAAGCTAATGGACGAGCAGATGAATACAGACATTTGAGTCAATGGATGGATGAAGAGTTGGACGGCGTTCAAGATTGTAGCTGTGCAACCGTTAAAAAGCAAAGCAGTAGATATGAAATGAATGGTTAAGGATTAGTGTAAACGTAAGGTAAATAAAACTTTAATACTGGGGATTAAAAGTAGGATTTTAATTGTACCTTTGAGGGGGAAACAACTGGAGAGTGTTGTTAAAGCCAAAGATTTGGAAAGGATTCTATTTATGTTCACCCTACATGCTGTAACAGTCTTCACCATTGGACATGACCCTCTGACCTCTGGGTTTGCAGACGGAGGGGATTGTGACCTCGTTTTGCTGGAAGGTCAAGAAACCCAGAGTTTGTACTTTCACATTTACAGTAAAGTGTTTCCCCCACCATTCATTTGGGATAGTGGCCCAAGAAGTCCCAAAGACATGAGAATGAAGATCAACCTCAAGAACAACTGGCTGTTACTTGTTAATGCGAAATGGACTTGAGCTTACGCAGCGCTTTTCTAGTCTTCTGACTCCTCAAAGCGCTTTTACAGCATGTCACACCTACACATTCACACACTGACGGTAGAGGTGGTGCAGTGGTTAGCGCTGTTGCCTCACATCGAGAAGGTTCCTGGTTTGAATCCCCGTCTGACAGGAGCCTCTCTGTGTGGAGTTTGCATGTTCTCCCCGTGTATGTGGGTTCTCTCCGGGTACTCCGGCTTCCTCCCACAGTCCAAAGACATGCTCGTTAGGTAAACTGGGGACTCTAAATTGCCCGTAAGTGTGAATGTGAGTGTGGCTGGTTGTCTGTCTCTATATGTCAGCCCTGTGATTGACTGGCGACCACTCCAACAGCTACCCGGCCTCTCGCCCAATGACAGCTAGGATCAGATCCATAAATATATGGGCGGGCACTGACCACCAATACACTGACTTATATTCTCCACACACACTGCTTTTCTGCTGTAGGCATGAGGAGTCAGTGAGCCGCTTCAGCCTACTGGGATATTCATATACGGTCAGCCCTGCCTGGCCCGGGGCCATCTGCTGCCCTCCCTCTAATCCAGGGGCTTGTCACTGCTGATTAGCCGGCCTCTCTTTCACTCCCTCTCTCCCTCTACAGTTTTATATATCTGCTTTATGATGTTGATACTAGTGTTATAGCTCGGTGCGGTGTACTATTTCTGCCTAAACTCCTTTGTATGGATTTTTGGAGGCTACAAATCCTCTACACTTCCCCTCGTTATCTCTCTCGTCCTCCTTCATTATATATTTCAGCCGTATTATGCTGATGATAGGGATTAAATTGAAGAGTTCTTTCTCACACTTTTCTTCTTTTCTTTGCATTTGTTAAGCCCACAAATTAGCCCACCTTTTCCACTTTCAGTCGACATGCTCAGCTTTGGTGTAGCTCAGCAGCCGCTTCAAGAGTCAAGCAGAACCTGAAAAAGCTTCAATGCAAAGGAGGTCGGTATCGTCAGTCAGGGCTGCAATCACTACATTAACTACCAACTTGACATTTGATATCAATTTGAAATCTTTCTGTTCGACTTCGTCTTACTTACTGTCCGTAATAATTATTTCCTGGAAGTGTGAAGATTAGCTCTTTATACAGCTCTTTAAAGAGGAACAACAGAGACTGTAGGGAAAGATTTCTCTTGTTAAAGTATTCACTATGGAAGCACTTTGTGTTAGCAGCATTCACCAAACAGTATTATATTATATGTTAATGGTACTGCACTGCTAGCATCGAGATCTATTGATGGCATGTCCACCATCTGATCCAGGTTTAGATGTTGATCTTTCTTTATGTTTGGATGTGGTTATTCTATTGTTTTTATTTACTGATTCGAGTGGAAGCAGCTGAATGTTCGGCAGCACTTTGAATCCAGGACAAATTTTCCCAGGGGGACAATAAAGTGTATCGTATCCTATCGTAAATGGTACTACTACTGAAAGCGATGGTGTCTAGTGTCAGTGCCCAGAACCCCTAACTGCCTTCTAGTGATTACGGCTCTTTGAAGGGAGCCAGATCTTGTTGCTCCATTCCTTTCAAAGAGCCGTTCAACATAACGAGTCCATCTCAACGGCTTTGTTTGCATGTGTCATGTGAATGTGACTTCCTGTGTTCCTGGAGCCTGCCTCAAGTGGACACTCGACGAACTGCAGGATTTTGCACTCAATTTGGTCAAAACACTCAAGGATGAAGGATTACCTTAATCTATTGTCCAGTCACAGTTGATTATATGTCAGTATTAGGAATAACTGCACCAAGCAGACATTATCAATGATGGGGTTAAAACCACCATGTTGCCTACATAAAGGGAAAGTCAGCAGCTCAATATCCAGTCAGAATTCTGTCATGATCATGAGACACATTCCAAGATGGCGGCCCGCAAAGTATCTCCCATCAGACACTTCTATTGGTTCTACAGGTTTGCTCCAACAGTATTTTGTTGTACTTGTGTACAGTGACAATAAAGATATCTTATCCTATATTCAGAAAATAATTCTGAAACCTAAACACACAAGATAGCACAAGTCTGTTTTTACTTTCTATCGGATGATACATAAGGATAAATTCATTTTCTGCACCACAACAATGAGCTCTCTGTTCTACTGTTCATCTGCTCATCCTCAAGACAGACAAACAGCCAAACTACTGTGAAACAAGAAGCTTTTTGTTCAAATAAAGACAGGAAGAAATATGACTTTGACAACCCCACAACTAGGCGATTGATGGCGGTGGAAAAGATGAAGGATTAATGAGGACTGGCTGCTGGATGGAAGGGAGGATATTTACTCCTCAGCCTCCTCCGTCTCTACGGCTTTATCAGAGTAGCATCGGAGGAGGCAGCGCTGGCACTAAATGTCACTGCTTTCTTCGATGACGCCTCAATTCCTCTCAGCCCGCTGCAACCGCCTCATTTCCTCTCGTGGGAGTAAAGGTCTGTTTTGAATGCCACTCCCTGACCACGAAAGGGCTCGGTTTCCCCCTGATATGGGCGCATGATTTGTTTGTGTTTCATCTCGAGGCTGAATGCAGATTGAGGAGAGAGGAGTGAGGAGAGAAAGTGGGGACATGACTGGTGTGAAAAACTAAAAAACAAAAGCCATCTCTTTTTATTTCGGAGGCGACTCCAGACAAAAAAAAGTAGGCAAATCAAGGGAATCTGAGGTGAAGATGTTCTGAAGGTGGAGTCGAGGGAAAAGGAAAGTTGCAGCTACCCTCAAGGTGTCCTTGAGTAAGGCATCTCACGTTTAACTTGTGGCTCGTTGAAGTAGACTGGATGCAGCAGTATTTCCCATAAAATTGAAGATTCAAATCCTTAGTAAAAAAAGACCCGTAATACGGGATGGGAATTTTGATATAATTATTGACACTACTTAAAGTCAGGGTTGATAATTTCCTCCAGAAACACTTTTTAAGATTCTGGTTGAAGTTGTCTTTAGGTCCTGACAGAAATTAATAACTCAAGTTCTCTGAAAAAGGAAACAAAGAAAATCTGTCACCTGTAGCAGTTGTAAGCCTGAAAAAACTTCAACCAATGTCTGCCATGAGGTACCAATCTGATGAACCAATCAGACGCCTCCCTGTCTCCCTGCTCGCTCTCTACCTCTTGCGTGCTCTAGCCCACACTCAAAGCGCGTCACTGATGACGGAGTTTATACTGTGAGTTTACTTACCGCTGAATGAGACATGAGACGACGTAGTTTCTACACAATGCAAGAGATGAGCTGAGGTCCACTTCTGGAGCAACGGTGCTCGTATATGTAAGTGAGGGGGCGTGGCTTTAGAGGGAGCACAGAGGGGAGGGGGTGGGTGTAGACGGAGCACTGGGGGAATGCTACTTTCAAAATCATGCTAGTTTTTGAAAACTACCAGCCCTCCTTATCCATACTAATCAATATGTTTTATTTGTTGGCGGAAAGATGAAACAACAATAGGTTTTAAACAAATTTACCATCCAGAACATCTGTAGTTATTCAAGTTCACCGCCAAAACCTACATTTTCTTTTTCTTAACGTTACATTTGAACACATCAGGCTTATATTTTATTTACCATTGCCTCTAAACCATCTAAACATGGTGAAAGAAGGCAGTGAAAATCCTCTTATCTCACTCTAAATAGTGAAATAAGAGTTTTTTTGGATGCAATATGATCTGTAATCCTTCCGCCTCTCCTGTATCAGTAGGAGCCAGATCTAAATGTAAGCTCTGCCATTCAGATTAAACAAACTCCAGCATCTCTTTGGCATCTTTCTCCGCTGGATGGATTGGCTATTTTTAACAACCGCAGCAGCCATGAGCAGAGAGCGGTGGGGTAATATTTCTAAAGCCACAAAACAGATCAATCTGGGTCAATTGTGACGCATTGTGCCGCAAATGCTTTTAAAATCAAGTGCGATGTCATGGTGTGCTGTCGGCCAGCTCTGAATCAATTCTGCCGGGGCGACGCTGAACCTCAGACCTCTGGAGTCACAATCCTTCTCTTTCCAGCAAGAGAAAGAGAAACTTTGAAAAATAGCTTCCTTCCTCTTGTAGACAGAGAGACACTAAGGCCAAATGGTTCCTGCTGGTAGAGAAAAGACGTCGCAAGCTGCTGAGTGCTCATTTTCAGATGGTTGCAGGGCCAGACAGACACAAACACAACAGAGGCAATTAGCCCCCATTTCCACTCCAACCAAAAAAAAAAATCTAAACAAAAAAACACAGGCATACTGAATTAAAATAAAACCTTCTGGCATTACTGTGTAATGAAAAATACAAAATCCCAAGGAAATTCTCTTCATTTATATGCATGGCCTAAATTTGTTGCCTGTTGCTAAGGAATTTGATCAGTGCCGGGTCAATTACCTACCGGTCTTGTTTGCCCTCAGGTGTTATGCTAATTAGGGTCACGGTGGGTCAACATTGTAACGCTATCACTAAAGTGAGGCAGGAATCTCCGAGGGATGTTCTCATTTGGGACGACGCCAGTCACAATCCTGACAGCATCCCAGCTGCAGTCATTTAGTGTTTCTGAGTTTGTCTCTTGCTCAGTTTAAGACGACCGTCGGACATAATGCAGGTTTTGCAGGTATTAAGACGTGGCTTATTTTTAGGGGCGAGGATTCTCAGAGTGTTCAGTCGGTTGGAAGATTCTAATTTTAACCTGAGGCAACAAGGTTAGACGAGGACATGAATCAATCAAGTTTGCAGATCTTTTAATAGAATGAGTGAGTGTTAATGAGAATATTTCTCCAAGGTAATTACACATAAAATTAGATCATGGGGCGAAACAAACAATCCTCAGAGTCTTCCTGTTGTTCCTAAACTGATAATAAGGCAACAGAGTAACCTGATGCTTTAAACGTCTGAGGCACCTGCAGGAAATCAATACCGCACTTTAGTTTGTGTCTTCCTCAAGGTTCTCGTCTCTACAACGATCAGTTTGGCTGAAGGCATTTCGCCATATTAATGACCTTGGCTTCCTGTATTGAACTTGTGAACCCATCACATCCCCTCTTCCTCAATTTCCTTCGAGGGCCTCTTCAGCGGGTCTGCCGTAATAGCAGGTGATTGCAGGAGAGCCACTAACAACGCTCGGCGAGGGTGACATCTTTCACTGACAAGAGCTTCTCGGCAAGAGAGGAATGTGTTCGGCTAACAATGGGCTGTCAGCGCTAGCCGTCCCCCGCAAGTTGAAAGGTGACATCAGTGTTACTTGGTGACACACAGCATTGCGTTCGGAGCATAGAAAGCTGCAGTGGCACTCATTGTATGACACTGTTAAGGACTAAAACTCTATTGTTACCAAGAGCAGAGTGACAGGTCATTAGAGATGCAGGCTGACAGACGGACAAAAGAACTTATATAGACCAATGCACACTCTGAATTAATGTGAATGTAATTATGACCTAGAACCAGCTCAAATCAGAAATGACTTCATATAAATATTCTTATTATCTGCAATAAGTTACAAGTGACTTTTCCTTGCTCTCGGGAAGTTATGGTCTGATATCATAACTGCACAGTTATGACATCTAAAAAACAAACTGTGGTGAGTGACAGGAATGTATGTCCATGCAACTCGAGCACTCTTTCCAATGGGAGCTGCCATTGTTGTTATTTCTCCTCCAAGGTTGTGGCACACATCTTGACAGCTGCTTGACAACAGTGTTAGCCCCGCCTGTGCCTGCTGATTGGCTAACCCCTTTCTCGGCTCATTGGATCAGTGAGCTAATCACGCCAGACGGATCAGTCAACTCGATGCAGTGAACGGTTCAAAGGTCTGGAATCAGGCCCGGTGGTGTTAAGCTTATGGCACACCAATCAAACATTTCCCAACAACAGGAATCCTTCAAATGTTGGCAGGTGATTTTGCATGTTTCATTGTGTCTTTCTGCACAGAGCTTACCAACTACACACAAAAAGTTGAACAAACTGCAATTCAAAAAGTTGTTTCAAGCTTTCAAGCTATTTAAGATAGTCTGTGTCCTATTGTGTTTACGAGTAGCAATATTTCTAAAAAAAAACAAAATAACCAAAGAAAATCTGGAGTGAGATGTTATTTTCTCACAGCTACACAGATAATTCTACCAATAATGGATTATGCCGACATTATTTATCAGAACACCAATCTCCATCTTATCAATGTCGATTTATTTGAAGATGTCCATACAGAACCCATCACTGTTTTATGTTTGATTCTCTAATTTGGCTAACACATAAGTTCAGAAGACATTTCCACTGGCTGCTTTTCATTTTCAAATGTATTTTCTTTAATTACCCTCCTTATTTAAAACAATACTTAATTCCATATAGATCACAGTATCATTTGCGACACACAGAATTCATAAAGAAACTGAAGCTCCCTCAGACTGGAACAATCTGCCCGATTCACTCCATTTCTTCTTTTCACCTCTTCAACACAGCTCTCCTCTCTAACCTTGAAACATCTTGCTCCTGTTTCTGGTGTTGCTGATACGTGGATTGATAAGCTCATCATAAAATGTATGTAAACTGTTTACATTATGTATCGATATGAATGTGGGCCTGTGTATCTCTACTCTTATTCATTATAACTATTGCATGGTTATTTGCATCTCTAGGTAATCTCTATGTAATGTTCCTTTTTGTCTTTTCCTTTGTGTAAGGGGATCCCCTTGAAAATGAGTTGGTGCATCTCAAGGGGTTATCTTTCCAATCATAATTTCAAATTTAGCAGACTGGAGTAGCTAGAAATGAAGACAGGTCTGGTGTTTTGATCTTCTCTCCAGGTGCCTCTAGGCACAACTGCAGGCTGTCACCAAGGTTGAAGAAAAAATTCCTGGAAATACTTATCATAGTTCTGCATTCAGTGAAGCAACTGACGACAGGTGTGAAGCAATAAGGCATTGTAGGGTTAAAGGTCTGTTTAAAACATACAAGCAAGGATTGGACGTTTTGATTCTGACCAAACATCACCAACTGTCAGCCATCACACACTCAAAAAATGTGTGTTTGTTGAAGAATGTTTGATTGGTTTTCCATTGACGACAGACACAGCAGGCATGTGTAGAATAACATCCACATGCGTGGCAAGCAAATTGATCAATTTAAGTAATTGGTCGTGCCAGTTCACGACTCTGGTAGCTCAGGAGGCCTGCGACAGTGAGACACGTGCTGGGACGTTATTCAACCCTGTAAGGGTGTGACAGTAAGTGAAATGGGATTGGCATTATCAGTGGACATTAGGGACTCCTGCGTAATCTGAATGATGGATAATCTGTGTCCCAGTACAGATTACAGTCCAATTATTTAGCAATGAAAAGAACCAGGCTGATAGATCATTGGCACCTGTTGCAGCAAGTCATCCCATATTAAAAAGACGACGAGAATTTCTTTATCTATGGTCTTATTTCTGTTAAAGGGGACATTATTTTATTATGAAAAATCCACTTGTACAGTAACCTGAGTGTTTACTGACCCACAAATAGCGAAATAAACCCATCCAGTCCTTTGTTTGTGGTCTGAATGAGTCTTACAACACAGAGAAAAATGATCCGTTTATAATGTGCTCTGCTTGTGATGTCACAGTGGGATTCTGGTGTGTTGTCGCTGGCAGCCGTGTTTTCCCCAGGGGGCACTCTGACAAGCTGCCAGGGAAGCTCCAAGATGAACTTGTGTCGGCACCGGTTGGCTCAACCCGCAGAAAAGAGGGGAGGGGTGAGGGTGAGCTCATTGCATTTAAAGAGACACACACACCAAAACGGAGCGTTCTGAGAGAGCTGCTTTATACAGGGTCACAAACCTCCTCTGGTGCTTGATTCATGTTATATTGTGACCAAAGCACAGCACAGATGTTTCATTTAGACCACAGGGGACTGTTTGAAAAGGTGGGAAAGGGGGATAATATGTCCTCTTTAAGATCCATTGAAATATTTCATGTATAGTCAGCACAATGCACAGGGAGCTCTTAGAGTGAGGCACATATAGAGCACCAAGATCGCCACGTTACAGTATGTGTTTGTTTGAATACAGCTTCACCCGCTCCACCACCTGTAATTGCTTTGTCCTCGGGCAGGCATGTGAGTCTTGACAGCTCAAACCTGGCAACCCTGTCGCTCAAACAGCAGAATCTAATGAAGCTCACGCACTGTACTAGAATGGGAATAAGCACCCGCTGTGTGTGTTTACATGAGTGTGTTCGTGAGCAACACATAAAGTTGCCGGTGATTTAAGTTTATTTTACAATTACCAGGGATGGCGAGAAAATACAAATCTTAAAGGCTCCAACTAGGGTGTCTAAAGAATGTACAACATGCATAAACAAATACAAAATGACATTTGTGTTAAACATTGAACTAATTATGAGAAGGGATGGGGACTGTTACATTTGTTTAATCATATTTTGTACAATGCAAAAGAAAATGAGACTTTCCACTTCGTCCAACTCACATATCTCACAAAGTCTGTTTTCTTCTAGAATATTTTTGAATCGACCGACTTCAATGGCCGGAGGGAGGATACCAGGTCTAGATTACATTGCTATGAAACAAACACATCTCTCCTCCAAACAGCAGTATTAGCTCAAGTTTCTCACTAAAATCTAAATGTTCTCTTTCTTGATGCGACATTTGAACACGTCCTGATGACCTTTTATGACCTTTGCCTAATAGTCATGTTGCTGACCCTAACTTAAACAAAAACTGTGACCACATGGCACCTCGTTTAGTTAGCTAACTCTCTTTAAGCCTGGCATCTTTTACACGAAACATGACATTGAATTTGTTTTTTTAACTATTAGACATCATTCTAGTATCATATTTAGCTGTTGCTGCTTGTAATATGTAAATATATCTGCCAATGCCAAAAGCTAAATTTAATGGTTGAGTTTCTTGAAATCAGATGTCTATCAAGACATTTACGACTCAACTCGTAAAATTTACTTGCCCAATTGGCCAAGATTTGAACTTTTCATAAGCTTTACAAAGCCTTACCTATTCTTTATAATGCATGATTTCAAGATTTCAAGGCAGGGTTGGTCATTTTCTCCAAATTCACTTTTTTAGATGTTTAAATCGACATAAGAATTAATTTTAAGAATTAATAAAAATTAATCATGTGCTCTGAAAAAGGAACAAAGAAAATCCGTCATCTGTAGCAGTTCAAGCCTGTAAAAACTTCAACCAATGTCTGCCACGAGGTACCGATCTGATGAACCAATCAGGCGCCTCCCTGTCTCCCTGCTCGCTCTATACCCCTTGCGTGCACGAGCCCACACTCAAAGCATGAGCTGAGGTCCGCTTCTGGACCGACAGCGCTCGTGCATTTAATTGAGGGGTGTGGCTTTTTGGAGCACAGAGGGGAGGGGGTGGGTGCAGACGGAGCACTGAGGGAATGCTACTTTCAAAATCATGCTAGTTTTGGAAAATTACCAACCCTTCCGTGAATGTGTCCTAAAAATCCTAAAAATCGTAACCCTAGAAATATGACAAACACACTTGCTTAGATTTGGTTTCTGCAGTGGGCTACACCAAGTCTTTCGCTGCAGGAGCCGTTTCACTGGACTCTGGATAATTTTGGAACTATAAAGATTCCTTTGAGGGAAAGAAAGGAGATGGTGGATAGGGGATATAATGTTTGTTGAAGAGAGGGCCACTTATATTTTGCACTTCATGGCCAGAGAGAAACTTCTTTTTGTCGTGGGCCATCGGGCCATGGTTCAAATCTAAGTCTGGTTACATTGACTGGAAAAGGCTGTTCCTAAAGAAAACAGCATAATAAAGTGCCAGACGGAAAAACAACAGAGAAGCATAGGAAGAGGAGCATCGGGAGTGCTCAGTTGAGAGGAAGCAACAAGAAGAGAAATGGTGTGAAAATATCAGACACACAAACTCCCTACAATCTCTCAAAGGCTTGAGAAAAGCTGTGGCAAGCTATTATCACCACCACCATCATCATCATCATTATCATCATACCACATTTTAATGGTGGCTATATAATCACTCTTGTTTTTCTTCTCCAGTTATCCTCACCGCCACCTTCAGAGATATCACTTGCACTTTCCTGGCGGGGGCTGTTGTCTCTATCGGCCTCATTTGAATAGAATTCTCAGCCCCAAAAAATAGTACTGAACTGTCTCACCTTCCAAAACAGATACATCATATTTTCAGAGGAGGCAATAAAAAGCAATGCAAGCCCAATTCCCCACAGTTTCGAAGACAGGGGCTGTATTTCAGCTCGACTCATCAATATGCAAAACATCAGAGCATTGCTTGCCACAAGAATATTCCCTCCACTGCACACTCTGCAAATGTGCACACACATTTTCGAGTTTTTTTTTCTTCTTTCAAACAAGCTTCGATTGGGAAGAAAAAAGTATGCAAATCGTGTGCAAACATGATCACGTTTTGATGAAAAGCACTGGGATTCAAAGCCCTAAATTGCCCTGTGTGATTTTAATACTCTGCAGGCAATTGTCAAAACCAAAGAGGCGAAGCAAAAAGAAGACTCCAGGGCTGAAATCAATGCGCTACCTTTTTTTTTTATTTGGGAAGAATTGAAGTAACTCCAAGCACTGGATTACATTTCAAAGCCAAGAGCCTAGAGCTTTTCCAGTCCAGGAGCATGCATAGTGTGGGAGAAAGGTGCTGTAGCGTGGGAGAGGGGCGTAATCACGATGACCTACAGTAGGGTAGATGTAGGTTAAGTTAGTCCCTCTCTCCCTCCCAGCAATGCTCGCTCTGCCTTTCTCTTTCTCAAGTCTCTTCCCCGGGCCGTCTTTCCTGGGTTGTTAAATCCCTGCTTCTTTAATCTCCTTACTCAGCTACATCCTCTTTAAAGATGCAGAGCCACAGGAGAGACGTCGGATACGTCAACTGGGGACTGGTGCCTGGGCGGGGGTGGTGGTACGAGTTGAGGTTGGGGGGGGGGAGGGGGGAGGTGTTGGAGGTAGAGATAGAATGGAAAAAAAGGTAGAGTTTGTTGTTAAGAATGTTTTGTGTAAAGGAAGAGCGTGCATTAATCTCCTCAGCTTTCCTGTTTGAGGATTAAAACGAGCTGGTCATTTGATTTATGCATTTAAGGACTTCCCAAATGATTTGAACAGGCTGCAGAGTCATTTTCTCAGTGACCACTGGAAATCCTCACTGTAATAATCACTGCAACATCTGCAGCTCTAGAACCTTAAATAGGGGCTCAGACTGCATGTTCGGTAGTGGGCTTCCAATGCATTCAACAGTGATAACATAATTGATTGGCTCCCCCGCTGTGACACTCAATTGACTTCATACGACACTTCCTCTGATGCAGATTAACACGGCCGAGCATGTGTGTGGATAAAAAATACTCTATCGCTCTACCACATGCATGACAATCACACACACACACACACACACACACTAAACCCCCGCTCTTTTAACGCATGTGCTCTATCAATACCATCAAAAACCATTCCACTCCACTTCCCTCACCAAACACTATTGTGCAGCAATACCTATCAATCATCCGCCCGCTGTAACACACAGCAGCAGCAGCAGCAACATTTCAATAATGGTGCATCACCTGAGACTCGGGGAGATGAAAGTAATCCATTCAAAAATGGATCACCGTCGTTCTGCGTTGCCACATGCTATTCAGTGGGAGGAGAAAAGCTCTACTGTAGATTTCTGGGTCATCTTTCAAGTGCATGCATCTTTGAAGTTTTTGCAGCGTGGAGTCGATACCTCAAAAAAACGCATCTATGAGAAGAGCAAACTGTGTCACCTGGAAACACTGTAGACCTGTGAGAGTTAATGAAGCATGAGAGAACGTCTGAATCTGTGATCCAAGAATCTTTTATTCTCCCAAAGGAAAGGCAACTCAGTCGGATGCACTGATTTTAGATAATCCCCCCAAATATGAAAGTTATGATATCATTCAGGCAGCTTTTTCCACAAATTGTCTGAGTGTGGGAGGCCACATAACACAGAGCCACACTAATTCATCCTCCTATAATCATAAACACTCCATATGCAAAACAAGGGATCAAAAATAAGCTGTAATTAGTGGTTAAGCAGTACCTGTTTCCCAGAAGTACATAGACTTCCCATCATCTGTCTGCGAGTTAGCCTTCCAGAAACCGCACAACAGCAGCAATGTCACCAAAAGGTGCCAGCTCCCCTCTGTCCTTATTCGGAGGGTCCCTGCAGCACCCCTCCACCCTAGCCCCATGGTCCGCCACAGGATAAAAGTAAATCCACTCAGCCTGGAAAGTCAGCAGCGTAGGCAGCGAAGAGAAAAAAAAAGAAGAAAAAACTAGTCCAAAAGGCAACAAGAAGAAGTTCAGTTTGAGAGAGTGAGGGTGTGAGTAAGTGAGTGGAAGGAGGGAAAATACAGAGTGTGTGGTATGTGTTATCAGTCCTGCAGGAGTTTGAGGTCCAGTTCTTGGTCTTGTAAAGGACAGAGAGATTTGTTTTCTGCCTTATACTCCACACTTGGCAGGCTGGTCCCAGAGGGAGGCTGTCAGTGACAGGGACTGATCCGCAGACGGACGGTACGGTCTTCCTCCTCCATCGTATCTGCTCCCTCTGCTGCCGTTGCTGCCTCTGTCCTCTGGCGGTGGAGCAGTGACAGTGGGCGAGTGTCTGCAGTGTTGTTCGCTTCCCTCCCTCTCATTTGCTCTCTCTCTCTCTCTCTCTCTCTCTCTCTCTCGCTCTCTGTGTGTCTCCTATTCGCTCACTCATTTGCTCTTCTCCCTGTGCCACCCAGCTCTCCCTCTCTCGTCCTCCATTCCTGTCTTTTGTCTATTTTTCTCTCCAGCCCTCATCTTCTCTTGTTTCTCTAATTTTGTCCTTTTTTTTTTACCACTCTCTCTGCTTTTCCAGCATGCTCCTACTCACTTTCTCTATCTCTATTTCTCCTTTCCCTCTTCAGCTTTCCTCTCTCTCCCCCCCCAGCCCCCCCTCCTCCCCCTCTGCTCCACTCGTCTTCCACTTGGAAGTGCTGGGAAGGCGACTGGAGACCAGCAGTGCTCACACTGGTCTCAGAAGCACCCATAAGCACTGCTCCCAGGATCAGAGAGGCAGAGAAACAAGCGGGGCTTAATGCAGAGCGGGGGAAAGTAAAGGGAGGGAGGGAGGGAGGGGAGTTTAAGGGGAAATCAAGGAGGAGCAAAACAGAGAGGCAGAGAGGGAGAGAGTGCAAAAGAAGATGTGGTAGCAGGGTGCTTATCCTTGTGAGAAAAAGGGTGTGAAAGTGCAAAGATGGAGTAGAAGAAGTTACTATAAGGACTTATAGGAATATATATTTTTTACACAGAGAAACCCATGAAACTGCATTATCATGTAGCGGGTTTATGTAGATTTAAATTAGAGAGGATACTGTATCAAGATGTTGGGTGCCAATTGGCGTTACGGCATGAGAACAACTAATATGCCTATTATTAAATCAAAACTCCTTGAATAACAGTGAAATATTTATTTTTAAATCTGTGGTGTGTACATGGTACGGCATTTTGTATTTAAACAGAGAGAGAAAATAAAAGGACAGGGTATTTTAAATTGAACAGAGATAACTACCATGGCTGAATACTGTACATGAAAGTGCCACCCAGGAGGAAACCTCAGGTGTTGAAAACTAAAGCCAATGTGAAAGTACAAAAAAAAACTTGAGGCTGGCTCCAAAAGCCCCAGAAGTCTCATTACCATTTACCTTAAAAGCGTCTGCATTTTTCTTATAAGCGTAGATGGCGTAGAAACGTGGTCAAACTTTGAGATGCTTTTGTAAAATGGACCGATGCAGAGCTGGCTAAACGCTGAAGCTTCAGTGTCCTCAACATGGCAACCTGCGTGAGCATCGACTCTAGAGAAGAAGGGGCAGGGAGGAGACAGCCCTCTACAATGTTTTGAATTCAGACTGCAGTACCCATTTAAACACTAGGTGTCATAGTTACAGATGGCTCCTGTAAGAAACCAAAGGGTGACATCACTGAGACGACGTCCATGTTTTATACAGTCTGTGGTGCCTTTACTAGAAACTAGCACCTCCAAAACATTCAAGAAAATAAATATTTTCACTCACAAATGCCCTACAATTGCAATCAAAGTTTGGAGCTTTGTGTTTCCCCAGGAGACTCTTTAATATGTTGAGTCAATCAGCACTCTGCCAGAGGTTTCATTGAACTGCTGAGTGGGAATTGCTGATTGAAAAGATAAGACCACCATCATAACTTCTGGACCTCATTACGCTGCTTTCACTGCTCTCAACCCTCTTCACATTTTATCCTACTGAAAGTACAAACCTTTAAAACTAAATCACATATACATTTTTTTTAAATGGATTAATTTCATTCAGGGTTTTTTTTGCAGGGTTATTCAGTGCATCTTTTGTGGACTACTTTCTGCTGTGTGCAAACACAAATTTGGCTAAATGTAGGATTGATTCAAATATGGCACGGATTAATTAAAGTAGGACATGCCTCTTTGTTTGGTCTTCTCATGGCTTGCTGAGCATTCTGAAAAATACAGCTTTATCCTTAAAAGGGTTTGTACTCTTTAGCAGCACTAATGGCAGTAAGTGGTAATAACAGGTGTATTTATTTTACCTCACACTGACAGATCTATTTGTGTCCTTGCTAACAGTCTGGAGTATTTGTCTATCTTAAAATCTAACTTGTTTTTTTTTTTTTAAATCCCATGCAGCATTTTTCAATTAACTGAATCCTTGTTTGAGTTCGTAGTAATTGTGGGTGTAACGCAACACAACATAAGGGAGATTACAACAATTTAGTGGGTGACAGTAAGGAGCCAACATATCAGCAGTAAACTGAGAGTGACGCCAAATGGCACAGGATGAGAATGGGATTGTCTTTAAATCTTGTGCGTGGCCAGCACACAACTGTCAATCAAAGAGACAGCCAGATTAGCGAGTTGGATCAGGGTGGGTGGGGGGGTTGGGGGGTTGGTGATGCAGGTAGAATTAATTTCCCTGAGTTTAATGCTCCTGTGCTGTCTCAACGGTCCTGCCTGCACTCATGACAGCGTCACCAGGCTAAGGTTGTGTCAGGACATCTGAATGGCAGGCTTTGAGTTTGGCGGAGTCAGCCTGTCATACCGAGGCTTTGCATAGCCTTACTTGGACAGTGCATGTGAAGTGATGGACAGGACTGGTTGGTGCCAGTTCTACAAAAGACTGAAGGTAGCAAACTCTTAGTTATCTGAAATGTCTCTTTTCCAAGGAAAAAGAAAAAAGCAGTAATGAATTGGAACAAACAAAAAAACATTAAGCAAGTGGCTTAGAGCAAGACTTGATTATGAGCCAATGTCCCTTAAAGTTATTATTCTCAGTTAATAAAATGTATGCATCATTTCTCTGCTTAGTTGTTAGTAAATGGTACGGCAGATTAAACAAAAACAAGTGGAAACAAAAGAAAATGGAACTGAGCTGACGTAATTGTAGATTATTCCTGTTAAAAAGTATGGTTAAAAAAAAAAAAAAAAAAAATACTTGCAATAGCCTTTGCAATGTTGTTTGTTGTCTTTGGGTAAAAAGTTATGCCGAAATATAACAAAACGGATGAACCCCTGACATTTGCACAATAAGGAACGCTGGGGATAGTCCTGGAAAAGCACTCTTGCATAGTGACATTAAGAGATTTCAAACATAAAGCCCCTGAAAATTTTGGGGTAAACCGACTTTACCCAGATTATATTCCACCAGTGTTCAAGAAAATGTTCTGCCGGGGTAAACTGATGTGAGAACATTGCAGGAAATATTCAAGAAAATTCCCCGCAAGTGATCTTGAGAGAGAGAGATTATGTTTTTTTGTCAGGCAACAGTCGTGATAACCGTGCAAGTATTGAAACTGCTTCATTATGTTTTGTTTGCCAGTATGTTCTTCTCCGCTCTTTCGTTGATACAGTCAATATGTCTAACTGCATGTAGCATTGATATGAAGACAAGAACTGTCATCATAGCTCTGCACTCTGTTTCCTTTTCCGGGTTTTTTCTTTTTACTTCGCACTTTTAGGAGGAGCAGGTGCATTCCTGGACGTTGGAAAGTGTGTCAATGCCCTTGCATTTAAAGTGTTTTTTGGGGGGTTTTGGGATTCAGACCGTGAATTTCAAGGACGGAGTGACGAGGAACAGACGAGGAGAAGTGAGCCGATGGTGTGATTGTGTTTTCTTCCCCCAAACTATGACCTCCGGAGCTCACTCGGGCTGTTGGTTGAGATAAATGCCAGACTCTCAAACTGGGTATGTGGTAGGTTGCTGGGAAATGGTGAGCAGCTGTCTTGGTTTGATGGAGAGGGAGCCGCTGCTCCGGGTGAAGGATTACAAGTATCCCAGCTTCTTGTTAAAAGTGAGTCAAAGATGGATCACAGTATTTACAGATTGATTGGTGCAGAATCTGTCATTAGATGAAAAGTGTAAAGACTGTCAGACGTCCAGAAGAAGCTTGGAATCCAATGGATGCTCTTCAAGAATTCAAAGTTGTTTTCTCTTACCTGTTGACTCAGAAGATCCAGAGCTGTCCCAAAATATGCAAACATTTGGTATCACAAAACGGCTAAGGATGTGTTCAGACCAACGCTGGAGCAAACTTTAACCGCAAGTTACTTGAACAAATGAGTCTGCAGGACAGTTCAATATTTTGAAACCCATAATTAGTTTTTGAATATTTTGCACACTTGGGAGCCAATGGGAGAACTCTTTAACCGTAGTGTTTAATGGGTCTTATTCAGGAATATTTATAGCTGGAAGCATAGACAGTATATAAAGGTGGACGGAGCAACAGCGGCCTGGGAGTGAAGCCAAAAGATGTAGCAAGAAACAGAAATAGTAAGTCAACCCAAACTTCCCTCTCTACAGCAACGTTTTCCAGCTCCTCCTCGGGGATTCCGAGGCGTTCCCAGGCTAGACGGGATATATATTCCCTCCAGCGTATTCTGGATCCCCTGGGTCTCCTCCCCTGGGTTGGGTGTGCCCAGAAAACCTCCAAAGGTAGGCGTCAAAGATGCCAAAACCACCTCAACTAGCTCCATAGGATGTGAAGGAGTAGCGGCTCTACTCCGCTTGTAGGCCACTTGTATCCGCGATATTATTCTTTCATTTACTACCCATAGCTCATGACCACAGGTGAGGGTTAGAACAAAGGTCGACCGGTAAATCGAGAGCTTTGCCTTCAGGCTCAGCTCCCTCTTCACCACAACGGTCCGGCACAACGCCTGCATTACTGCTGACGCTGCCAGAGTCGACCAAAGTGCTGAACAATAAGATAACATACAGAGACAAAATAAGCACATCATGGTAATAGCAAAAATCGGATAAAGAAACATACACGTTTGACCTTTAGGACCACAGGAAACTACGGGGTGGAATGATAGGGGATCTTAAGGACACTGAAACCCCTGGTGGAAAACGTGATCTTCAGCCTGGTCTTAAAAATGCCTAAAGAAGGGGAACACACTGATTGTCTTGTTTGCTGTTGTAGCTCACAAAGAAACATCAGTATGTTTCATAACCAGTTAAAAACTCCTCACAGGAAACTCAGACTAACTGAGTCAACATCTACCCGTTTCTAAACTGCATGCTAAGTGATCGTGTTTGCAGCGTAGAGTGCAGTGACTCTCCATGTACCCAATTTATTCATAAAGACCTGGAAAGTTCTCCATGTTTCTGTCAGATAGTATGAACTTGACAGCGTAACAATGGTGTTAAAGTGTCTGCTAATGACTGAGTGTCTGGATGTCACTGCCTTTGCTATTAAATGTCAACTGTGAGACGAGCACTGGATTCACTCTGACAGACTGGAGCAGAAAAATAGATTAGATGGGGCAGATGTGGGCGGAACTGGCACGATGTAAAGTCAAAACCAGGAACAACCAGAATACTGACAAGGCTAATCTTTACCAGAAGATAACAAATGAGTCAGTGTAGCCGTTTATAATAACAAACTGAAAATCTTTCAATCCAGATATCTAATTTAAAAATAGTGAAAGACACAGCTTCTATCTAGAAACGGACTCCGTCAGAGAGGAATCCCCCACAGAGTGAAGACAGCAGCCTGACACTGCAACAACACTTTGCTCTTATCTGTTTCAAAACACAATCAACACTTGGCATCACTGAGCTGACAAGAACGGATGTTGACTGAAATTTGAATAAAATGTCAGACCATTATCTGGCTGTCAACTTGAAGTGAAGCCAGTGGAAGCTCCCCTTTCTGCCACACTGGGTGTCAGTTTTTTTTATTTATTTTTTTTTTTTAAATGATTGACTTTCATTGAAAAAAAAAACAAAAAACAAAAAAAAAAACACCTTGTGTGTCTCCCCAGTTCATCATGATATGCTCCGCTTTGCAATCAGGAGCAACTACAGGCGATAAGACGTCAATTAGTGTTAATTTCCTGCAGGAATATTACCCCAGAGATTTAATTCAAAGAGGAAGAAAAATGTTGACGGGCAGAATGAGCCACTTAGTGTCATGAAGTTACAGCTCTCATTTTGTAATGTGTAATGTATTTTGAAGTTAACTGATACAGCACAAAAGTGAATTCTATGAGTTCAACACGATAAGTCCCCGTGTCCGATTTGCGTTTTTTTCTGAGCGCTCACACCCGGAGAAAAAGCACAACGCTCAGCTTCTTTGCCTTTTATGTGCAGCCACTCCGAGTCACTCAAGTTGAAAATCCTTCAACTTTTCAGAAAGGCGCTGTCAACGTTACCGGTGCTCTCTCCCTGTAGTTTTACCGCCTATGGATCGTGTCTTGTACCCACATCCTCCTCGCTCCGTGTGTGATCGGGAAATAAGCGACTTTCTTCTGAGAGCACGAACGCTTCATGCAAGCGCACCCGAGTGCACAGCCAGCGCTTTTCTGCCCGGAAAAAACGCCAGGTGGACACAGGGCCTAAGTAGGCTTAAAGGGGATAGCTTGGGTTTTTTTTAGTTTTTGAAGAACACTTATGTGACGCCTAAGTAGTTCTGAAACAAAATATCTTTGCTGATGGTAAAGTAAAGCTTTTGGTCTTTGTTAATACACTGCATACAGTTTTGATTATTCTGCAGATTCACTGTGCATGAATTAGTGTCAGGTATATTTTTATAATGCACACCCTCACACCACAGTGACTTCTGTGCATATCTATGACCATCTGTTGGTCGGTAAATATAGATGCACATTTTCACATCTTGTCATTTGGTGTACATTGGTACAATAATCGTTGATGTCATGTATCCTGCATGCTCTTCTGCGCCTCGTGTTTTGGTTGTTTGCGTTTTTAATTGGTGCATTGGTCAATTTGATTATCTCCTCTTTCTAATGAGGTTTTAGCCCGAGCATGTGCGGTCCTGTGAGACTGAGAAGAGAGGGTTATGTGGAACAATTACCTGAAATCCGTACATGTAAATAATTTAAACTCTGCATAAGAGTGTGGTTCACCTGGTTACATGGCGTTCATGTTAATGTACATTAACGTTAACGTTCATTCACCTAATTTCAAGTGTTGTAAGTTCATCATTAACCCTTCGTTTGGTAGAGGTCATATTTAATTATTCTATTCTGTTGCCCTCTGATGCTTTGTTTCTTCTGGCGGTTCCTTATCAGTGATTTCGGGTTTTGATGACTCATGATTAAGAAAGAGCGGGATAATCTACCAGCAGGCGTGAAGCACAGAGGCAACACTATTGTGCCTTTGTGCTTTTAATAGTAAATACTTTTATTGTTTTAAAAACATTAATGCAAGTCTTATTTCATGTTAAATTCTTCCATGATAGGTGTTACTGGATAAATGTTCAAATTAAAAGGCTCTGGTTGTAGCTGTTATGACAACGATAATAATTCTATCAACTCACTTTCTAAATATTTGAAAAGCTGAACTCTTCCCAAGCTGCCGAATCTGCTCTTCTGCCGTGTGCATCAACTAAAGATAATAGGACAAAGGAGACCCTGAAGTGTTGAACGACGGAAATCCTACTTCAAACAAGAATAGTGAACCATTCAACTTTTAAAATCACCCTCACTGCTTACAAAGACCTCACTATATGATCAGACATTAAGGAAACATGCTATGTTGAAGTGCTGGCTTCTCTGACAACAATGCAGCAGCCAGTATGTCCTCCTTCTAACTTTAGATTCTGGTCCTGAATGCTCTGGATTTGTTTGGACCAGAGAAGGTAGGCGGTTTTAAGGCACCTCCACACGGCGGTTTTGGACGCCCCTTGTTTTGCCAGATAAGAGAGCAGTTATCAGGTCAAACCAACAGGTGTTGCAGTGATGGAAGCGGGCAAGAGAACTGGTTCAGATAGAAGTGATTGTACCCGACCTCAAAAGCCTCTGCATGTTTCTAATAAGCTCCACGAGCAGAAACGTGCTCAAACTAGGATCAATATTGGAGATGCTTTTGAAAAATGGAGAGAGGTTAGAACGCAGAAAGGTTTACAGACCGATGCAGAGCTGGCTAAACACTGAAGCTTCAGTGTCCACCACATGGCAACCTGCGTGAGCATCGACTCTAGAGAGGAGGGGGCGGGGGGAGACAGCGCTCTATAATGTTTTGAATTTAGACTGCAGTACCAATTTTAAACACTAGGTGTCAGTTACATATTGCTCCTTTAAAATTAAAAAGCTACCGTTTGATGAAACACTGAAAATGCTGAAGGTGGGGTTTTCTATAATTATAACAGTGAAACATATTTCAACATCAGACCAAATCTGAAAGGTATTATCTATTATATAATCTAATTTGAAGAAGAGAAGAAAAAAATAGACAGAAAAGACAGAATAACTCTGAAATCAAAGCAGTTGTTGATTATCATTACAAGGTACACATCACATCACCATCACAGTCTCTTGTGATTGTGTTTGTCTTAAATCATCCATTTGATAAATCTGACACTGTCACACCTTGACAATGATTGATGGAAAGAAACGACAAACAAACGTTGGTATTTTTAAAGTAACAGCAGGGTGAAAGGAAACACTCTTTGCTGTCAGGACTGTAAGACTTCTAAAGATGAAGGCCTTGTTTTCCTGGAGACACTGAACGACAAAATGTCAGCGTTGATAGCAGATTTATTAATATCAGCTTGTGATTAGTTTCCATCATAAGAAAACATCCTTGATCTGATGATTAAAGCAGAAACTCTGGCTGGAGTGACTGAAGGTTACTACTTTTATCACACTGACTCTGCAGGTGTGCAGATGATTGACAGCATGATATTATTATTCTGAATGTAGGTGTGTTTACACGCACACACACTGGCTACTGTTGTTTGGGTTATGCAAATGTGTCTTTCTGCTTTTGATTCATGCAAAGAGTCTATCAGACAATAACTGAGAAAAATACAAAAGGCAAAGAAAAACAGGGTTTCCATAAATGTATTAATAGGTGTTAACGGACACAAAAAGTTCAGGGCACTTTTTGAGGAGGAACTATCCACTGACCTTTTGGTTTGAGAGACGACCAACCCTCTATCACTGAACCACAGCTGCAGGTCTGTAATAATGTGACAAGAAGAAGCTGCCGTGGTTTCCATCCTTCTGCTCAGACCGCTTGCTTTGCTGGCTTCATTTTGTAGCTTGAAATAAAATCTTAAAATTCCATCTTAAATTATGGATGAGGACGATACATTGCAAGTTACTCGCTGAGGTTTCATTTCTACTAATAATGAAATAGATAGTACCACAGTGGTACCAGTGAAACTAGCCAATCACAGCATAGCAGGGAAGGAGCAGGCTGATAAATAACATGTTGAGCACAGGGAGGGGAAGGTTAAGAACAGATTGATACCACATGTTTCAATTGAAGTGAAACAATCTCTCAATTTTAAATAATCATTAGTAAAGAGATCTACATTGCACAAAAACATTGGCCAATGTTTTTGAGCAAGACTTTTTGCTCAAGAGTTTGCCGACAACTTTTGGTAATTAATAACAAGAAATTAACATATAACTTTTAAAACTTCTATTTTTGTTTGCTGACGTGTTGAACATGATATTGTTATCATTTGATTTTAACCAGTATTGTATCAAAGTTTAAGATTCTGATGTCGTGACAAACCTATTAACTTCTTTTAGTTGTGGACCGGTGTTGAAATAAAGTTAGGCATTTTAATACGCCAACTTGGTTATTTTCAATAACTGTTCAACTTATTTGATTATTTTTGGGCTTTTATGCTTTTATTCAGAGACTGTGGATAGAGTCAGAGGACGACAGCCTCTGTACATGGAGCGTGCATTTCACACCAAAAGCCGCCACAAACAAAAAGGAAAACACTGGCTAAATTGCACAAACACATTGGCAACACATTTTTGTGACTGTAAAAGTCAATGTATAACCCACAATGCACCGGGGCTGTTTTGCACTTCAGGTATGAACACATAACAAACCTGTCATGCTCATGTGTGCCATTTCACAGAGCCAATATGAGCCCTAATTGCTCTGTCACAGAGTTAATGAAGTGCCTGAATCAGTGCCACATGTTTGAAGTCCCTGCTGCTGTATCCCAGTATCAGAGAGACCAAATGAGAGCGAGCGGCTGCCAGGCCCTCTGCCAGGTGAGACCGCCGTATACTCTGCTCTACTGATTAAGAGCCGCAGAACCAAGTCATCACACTAATCTCACACACGGCCAAACACCATTTCAAGGTAAACTGACCATAATCACTTTGTTTGGAAGGAAAACTGTACAAGTTGTTCTTCACACAACAAACACGAGGTGCTGTGAAGGTTGAAATGTGACAAGATGACAAATAGCAGACCTCCAGTGCTGGATTGTAACAACGTGTATTTACTGTTTTCAAGTACTTGTACTGCAGTATTTTCATTTGATGCTTTTTGTTTTCTACTCCACATTAAAGAGAAGTATTGTTCTCTCTACCCATCTAACATGATCGTATTGCTCTACTAGACTAGACTACACTTACATACTCCTGAGACCAAGCAATTCATTCTTGTCCACTGTAGTTGACATTGTATTGGGGTTTCTATCTCTTGTGCTCTACATGTTACTTTATTAAGTTCTGTTGATCTTATAAGAGGATGACTGGAGCTTTAAAGGGGACATATTATGAAAAATCCACTTCTACAGTGTTTTTGAACATTTATTTGGGTAACCTGAGCGTCTACAGACCCACAACATGTGAATTAAACCCATCCAGTCCTTTGATTGTGGTCTGCATAAGTCTTACAACACAGAGAAAAATGCTCCGTTTTAAATCTGCTCTTCTTGTGATGTCACACTGGGATTCTGGAAGAAGATACCCTCCCCTCCCCTGGTATCTCCACCCATGGACTCCACCCCCAGCCTAGAACGAACTTTTGCGCAGGTCCGCCATTTTTATTCTCGCGAGCAAAGGAGTGATGTCTACCGGGAAAACTCAGGGCAGTGTTAATTTTGTTGACGAAGACTATGACGAAAAATATTCGTCAACGAACCTTTTTCACGGACGAAAACTAAATAAAAACTAAATAAAAAGTCAGATATGATGACGAAGACTGTGACGAAATATAACTGACACTACAGTCAACGAATAAAAACGAGACGAAAATGTTAGGGCGGGACGAATGGAGAAGAGATCCAATCAGAACTACTCTTTCTGTGGGACAAGTTGGGAAGAAATCCAATCAGAGCGAATCTTTTGAGGGTAGGTTGATCTATGCAGAAGCAGCAGAGCCATTTTAAAAAGCCGCGGCAAATGCAGGCGCAACAGCTAAACAAACGCAGCAGCAGTTACACAAGAGGAGAACAAAGACGAGTTTGCAGAACTTTGCACAGTTTCGGTTGACTTCGCTCGTTAGCGACACGATAACGTTTTGCAGTGCACCCGGTCCGAGGGCAACGGGCATTTCTCATGTCAGAGCTAGGTCTAGGACGAAAACGAAGAATTGACATCTGGTCACACTTCACATATGACAACAAGGACAACAAGACCGTCTGTAAACCGTGTGGAGCAAAAATCGCTGGGAAAAACACCACCAACTTGAAGCGACATTTACAGACGACTCATCCAGAAATACATGCGAAGGTAAGCGTATACGCTAAGGTTATTTTATCAGATAAACCACCGTGTTTCCGCTAAACTTGGAATAAAATAGAAGCTAAAGGAAACCACCTCTGAACTGTATTGATTAGAAGATTGTCTCGCTGAATTAATATGAGTATAAATATTCAATGTCCTCAAATTGAATCAAATCTGTACTATTACAGTAGATGTTGTGGTGTTGTATATGACTGGACAAAGGGTGTGTGTGTATGTGTGTGTGTGTGAGACAGAGGGAGAGATCTGAGGAGATTGGGCAAGAAAGAAAAAAATCACAACTTGATTCCCCCTTTATTCACCCTCACAGATACAGAAGACGTCTGATGACAAAGATGACCATGGGCCAAGTGGAAATAAAGCTAGTGCTGCTAGTGCAACCCAGCAGCAGGCCATCTCTACAGCTTTCCCAAGTTCTTCAAAGTACAAAACTGAATCGAAGGAACAACAGACCAAGGAGCAGGCCATAGCTAGATGGATTGGACGCACACTCACAATAATTGAAGACGAGGACTTCGTGCTAATCATGGAGATAGTAGATAGGAGACTAACAGTTCCAAAGAAAACTAAAATGAGCAATTTGATTGAAACACAGTATGAACATGAAAGACAAAAATTCAAAGAGAGACTGGCTGCTGCCCGGAGAGTATCCATTGGCCTTGACTTGTGGACTAAAAAAGGACTGACAGCCTCATTCCTTGCTATAAGCGCATGTTACTTTTGTGTTGAACAAAGTAAACCTGTACACATATTTAGATACCTTGTGCAATGGTATTACAACCAATAGTATTATTATTATTTTTTGAGAATTGCACTTTATTTTTCTTGATGTTTTTGATTTTGCACAGACAGTAGAAGACAGTAAGTTCAGAGTTAGGTGGTTATCTATTTCAATAATATTGTACTTCATCTTGAAAGAATGTCATATGCATTGCATATCATTCAGGGAGAATGCATATCTTTTTTCAGGGAGCATGTATATGTATATTCATAGAGCAGGCCTTATGCTTATTTTATGTGAGATTATCTTTTGTGAAAAAGCCACGGTCATGTTTTTGACATTAAGAATAAAATAAAATACATGTTTTGTATTACAACCATTAAATATGTGTCTGTATTGCATATTCAAACCTTAATACCATTCCATAAAGAAAGAAACATTTAATCGACTAAGTCCACTGTAGATTTAGTCGACTAAAATCTGTTAATATTTAGTCGACTAAAACTAGACTAAGACTAAAAGATTTCAGATGACTAAAATATGACTAAAACTAAATGGTGTGTTATTCAAAAGACTGAGACTAAATCAGAATTTGCTGTCAAAATTAACACTGACTCAGGGGGGGCTCATTGCATTTAAAGAGACACACACACCAAAACAGAGTGTTCTGAGAGAGCTGGTTTATACCGGGTCAAAAACCTCCTCTGGTGCTTGAAAGTTGAAATGTGGGATAACATAGCATCTTAATGTTATCATAATATTATCATGTATTCCAGGGTTTTGGTTTCATTCCTCGGGGTAACAGAGACTTAAAAGTAAAAGGAGAACAACAATGATATCGATGCCTTACTCAAACTGAATCCCAGACCTCCCTTGAAAAAAAGCTCTCAAGAGGACGACTTGAGAGGGGACAAGCGATGCTGCATCCCTGTGTTCCTCAAGTCAAAACACACCGTCATAACCGCGCCTCAGCCACTTTGGTGACCGCGAATGCACCTTTTGTGACACAATGAGAACATCTCGCTTCAACCGTGTATAACGGAGAGCAGAGCTTTAGGATTCAGATTCCCCAGGACTATTTTTAACTTTGTTTGTTTTTTACCTGATGTACCCTGCACCGTGATGAAACACTGATTTGAACCCATACAAATATAATATTGGAAGACAATAAGAAAAACAATAGATATATAATAATCCACCTCTGATAGAGTCTACACTATCACTGTTTTCTCCTTAATGATTAAAAGCTGAATGTGCTTGTGTCTCTTGGAAAGTTTAAACTAATCCATTTTATGGCAGATGCAATAAAAAGCGTCTTTGCTTTGTTTACACGAGATTTAAAGGACTTATAAATCTGCTGGTTTTAGTTGTAGTGCATTCATTCAATATTTATACAATTTTATTTTCTTGTCTTTAGAAAGCAAAGAATGCAAAGGACTGTTTTTATAACTGATGATCTCTCTCCTAATCTGAGGCTGTCTGGGGTTTAAGAGAAGAAGTCAGTGTGCAGATTTACAGTCTCGTCCCCGGTAGAGACGTAACCACGCTGCCTGTTGCATTTAAAACAGATGTGCTGCTTGTCAACAGCTGTGAAAGGCAACTACTTGAGGCCCCAGACCAGTACGGGGCCCCTGAAGGCTCACAAACCAAAGCAGTGGCCCAAAATGTGCAAATTTTGCAATGACAGGAAACCTCCCTAGGTGGGCCCCATCTGATAGCAGTCACTCTCGCTGCTCTGCTACGAGTTGCATGATTTATTCCTGTGAAATCCAAAGTTTGTCAATGAGTCAACAAAGGAAAATAAATTGAATTATCCGTCTACAGGAGAGGAAAAAGAAACAGGAAAAAAGAGGCAGAGGAGTCAGCGTTGGGACACTGGCAGACATGATGATGATGAACGCTGGTTAGAGGGCCCCCAGTGGATTTTTACTGAGGGCCCCCAAAGACTTTAGAATCGCCACTGGATGAAAATATCCCTTTCTATGATGAAAATTTGTGACATGCAGCTGGAGAGTTATGTGTCTTCTAATCACATCTGAAATCACATTCATTGCTCAGGACTGAAGAGAAGTCTGTCATCAAAGAGAGGATCAGATGGAAGGTTGAACTCAATCCATGAGGTAAGCATCCACATTTTAGGAGACAAGAAACATGGCTTCATATTTGGAAAATTAAATCCACTTCCACAAATTCTCTTCTGGCGAGATTTTTGCTGGAAAAATCTTGTTTGATTTTTTAATGAAACCAAATCAGAAGTCTAAATGAAAGTGTTTGCAGGTTTCCTGCTGGAGGGAGTGTGGAGCGGTTTCTGCAGTCTGTGTTCACTTTTTTTGTTCTCGTCCATGTCTCAAACCTTTTTGGAAAGAAGTGGGACTGTTGATTACAGAGACCCTGGACATAACATTGGACTTCTCCTTCACCTCTCTCAGTAAAAGGGACACATGCCTCCTGAAGGTTTTCATGGTTGCGAGCGAGAAGCGATAACTAAATGCTGTCTTCGGAGGAATCCTCCCACCACGAGACTCTTCATAAACATCATCAACTCCATCCACAATATTTAGACAAAAGCTTGTTTCTTATTTAAGATTCAAATCACACAGGCTGTAAAACATCAGCTGAGCACAGTGACAACAATTAAATTCAGAAACAATAACACAGAGAATAAATTTATGGATTGTTTCGAGTGAGTACTTCACAAAATCACTTGTAAATCATTCAGCCTGCAAGTATTGCCAACATGATCCTGACCTCTATAAGCAGCAGGAATATGAATAGATGGATGAATAATGCTACACTGGATATATACAGCCTCATGTTTTACAAATCTATAAAGTGAGTTAGTAAATTAAAATGAACCCTGGGGGTCAGTTTTGTGCACTTAGCAGTGTAAGTCTAAACAAACGTGAATGTTTTACAGAGTTAACATTATATATATTTTAAAGATACAGTATTAAAGGTCACATATTATAAAAAATCCACCTCACCATGTTTCGCTAACTCTAACATGTCTCCCTAGTCTGTCTATAAACCCCCCAATGATGAGAAAAGTCCATCCTCTCCGTCTTTTACCTGCTCCACTTTTCAGAAAATGTGTGCTCAAACAGGCCGTTTGGAGATTTTCCCTTCATGACATCACAAAGGGCAGTAACCCCTCCCCCAGGTGGGTGACACTCCCACAGCTAGGTGTTTGTTCTGCCCTCTGAGTCTGCCTTCTCACCGTAAACAACAGGACATGGAGCGAGAAAACCCGAGACACCCGAGCCCTTCCAGAGAGGGAGCGTGGTCAGACACAGCTCATTTACATATTTAAAGGTACAGACACAGAAACAGCCTGTTCTGAGCAGGGCTGAAATAGAGGGGTTTATAGACATGATCAAATACAGGATCAGAGTGGAACAAGAAACTTCACACACATGTTTTGGGGAGCTCTGAGACTTATTTTATGTTGTTGAAAAGGAGGAGAATATATTTTAGTCTCTTCCAGCAACAGAAAATAAACTTTGACCCAGAGAGATTCAAACACCAAATGGATGGAGAGGTGCGATGCTCCTCCCGCAGCCAGACGATGGAGTAAAGCTGCTGGATTCATTCAATGACCACACAGTTATGGATTTGATTAAATGCTGCATTCTAGGAAATGGTCCCTTTACGCCTCCCCTCACACAAAGCAGCTGTAGTGATTGCCTGCGGTGAAAGGACGCAGCAAAGTCACCGGGGACATTTCAACAGTACAGTATCCCACATTAAGATTAGCACAAACTGCTGTGTCATCCAATGAGACTGGGATGATTCAGCAGAGCTCGGCTGAGTGATATTTGCACACAATAAAAGCATCGTTTCGTGCGCTGCAGGGAACACAGATAGAGGATTTGCCGCTGAGGATAAAGGAATGAGTATGAGGATATTCTGTGAGAAATATTAAATGGTTGCTTCTCTATTTTTTTTTTGTCTACAA
Organism: Labrus mixtus; assembly: GCF_963584025.1. Taxonomy (NCBI): domain Eukaryota; kingdom Metazoa; phylum Chordata; class Actinopteri; order Labriformes; family Labridae; genus Labrus; species Labrus mixtus. The sequence goes on along the minus strand of NC_083622.1, from coordinate 8,759,592 downwards.
GGACATTAGATAAGATGAGTAAGGTTACAAAACCAAGAGTTAGAACTTACATTACCTCAAATATTTACAACAGTTATCAAAGCCAGAGAAATCCTTCATAATTAAAGTTGTAACGGATCGAGTTGTCTTGTTGTTGCGGCCGCCATTACAGAGCCGCCATGACAAAAACAACATGTTTGTTGTTGCTATGGAAACACCGGGTATTAAAGACGTCAAAGACCGCTGCATAAGGAGGCGTGAGCTGCTACTGAAAGCTGCCGTACTGTTGCTGTTTGTGATGCTGTGATAAAAACGTCACGTAAATGATACTCTGATACATTAGCTCGACTATAAACATATTCTCTTCCTCAGGTCGGTTTTGCCCGTTCCTCTTCACTACGGTCAACGCGGAGTTCGTTGTCATCAAGTGGGGGGAAGTTGCAGAGGAGAACTCCCATGATTCCCCGCCAGCCTCAATGACATCTTTTGTTATTGTAGTATTGATTGAAAGTTTACATAGTGCGCCTTTAAGCCCCCCCGTCTGGCCGTGTTTGCAATGCTTGCCTGCTCTACCTGACCTGCGTCTTGTGTTCATTTCAAACTGCCAAAAAAAAAAAGAAACTACTTAAACCACAAATGTATCAACGTTTGAGGCATTTATTCTGAAATCTGATGAAAAATTATTTGGATGACAAACTGTCTCTGCAGGGCTTCATCAAAGTAATCCAATCTCTGGGTATGGGGCCTGTAAGCCATTGTGAAGAATCGTCAGAGAAGGGCGAGGCAGGTAATGGCTTTATGAGATCAGCTATGAGGTCAGAGTACTTATAAGTCTTTACAAGTCTTCAGCAACACGGATCAGAGGGGTCTCGGCGAGCCAACCGGGAGAAGAGACTGCAGACATTGATCTAAAGTGTTGACTAAAAGCCATACAGTTAGATAAATATTTACTCAAAAAGTTCAAACGGATGTACAGAAAAACCATCAGTATCTGCTAGAATAAGCATGCACAGCAAAGTAGATGATGTGAAAACCTATTCCCTCACGCTGTCTGACTGAAAAATGTTTGCATGCTAGAGCAGCTCATTTCTATCCATCCTACATCTCGCACACACACGCACTCACACACGGACACACACACACACACACGCACTCACACACACACACACACACACACGCACACACACACACGCACACACACACACACGCACACACACACACACACACGCACACACACACACGCACACACACACACACACATCACTCTGATCTTACTTAAGTTGAAAATCCCAGCCCAGTGTCTGTGTGTACTGACGTTTCTCTTTTTATCTGTAGATCAACATTCTCATATTCTGAGGCGTTTTCACATATCAACTCTAGACATTTTCTGGACAATCACGTCTTTATATTTTTTTTAGACCTGCACTGTCATACATGTGGCACACGGGTTGGGATCGGGGTCAGTAATTATCCATACCAGCAAAGACTCTTTGAGCAATTCGAGCTCCAGTAGCTCTTCTATTGGATCCACCTGCACAGGCCAGCCTTCGTTCCCCACACACATCAATAAGGCTCATCCACCAATGACCGTGTTGCAGGTTCATCAGTTTCCCACTGCAGCGAGGAACAGTATTTGAGATGCTCTGACCGAGTCCTCTAGCCATCATAATTCGGCCCTTGTCAAAGTTGCTCACATTCTTAGCCCTTGCCGTTTTTTCCTGCTTCCAACACGTCATCTGTGAGGACAAAATGTTCACTTGCTGCCTTACATATCCAACCCACTGACAGGTGCCATTGTAACAAGATAATCAATGTTATTCACTTCACCTGTCAGTGGTCACTGGTGTGAGTGCCGTGTTCACACCTGAAACGCCTTGTACATCAGAGGGATTCTACGGGCTGGCAGGCTTAAGAATGTTTAAGGTCCATTTTCAGACATTTGCGTTCTCGTATCTGTGCTCAGATTCAATCCTTCCATTTGAGAGAATAGACTCAGGACCTGCCCAACATGAAATTAAATTAATCGTACTGTCTGTGTATCTTAATTCATTTTTAACAATCTGTATCGGTTTACAGTAATAATGGGAAGCTGTTTAGTTCCAAATATGTCAATCAGCAGATATGGGAAACCATGTTTGCCATTTCTTTTTTTCTCTCTTTACAGGAGAATATCAAAGGTATGTTATGGGACTTTTCGATCCTGTAGATGTCACACTTTAGCACCAAATGCAGCCCAAAGTTGATTTGGTTCTGATTTCTTTGATGAATTTGAGACCAAACAAATACCTTTCATGCATGTATGTTTTTCACTTTAAAATGTTTCATGGAAACATCTGAAGAGCTGTAATGGTTTCATGAACACACACAGAAGTTCAGAGCTGCGTCCATATTACAGCATTTCTAACCCGGTGTTGACTGTGTGACTGTAAAAACGGGATCATAAATCATAAATGGGAACAACAAAGAAAAAGAAGGTTTAAAGAAGAGAATACTTGGCAAAAGGTTTCACAAGCTTTCAGTGACATTTTCAAATTGGCAGTAGAAGTCTTATTTCATAGATTTCTGTTAAATTGGGACATAGCTCCAGACCAGTAAAGGCAAAAAATCTATAAAGCTTTTTCTCCTTCTTCTTGACCACTCCGATTCGACCTCATCAGGCGGTCAGTCGCCAAATCCAATTAGTCTGATGACACACAGGAACACTGTCCATTAGCATCGCTGGGTTTCTTCTTGGCCTTATTTAGTTCACCACTGATTGATTGTAGTCCTCGACTCAGACGTGACTTTCACCCTCCATGATGGGATTCAGCAGTTTAATCAATTGATGAACTCCTTGATTAAAATGTTTAAAAAATGTATTAAAGCCTCTCGGGGTATTAATACGATCATTAATCCAAAGTGTCGACTTTGAGAAACTCCTTCTTTTGTAAAACAAACAAATTAATCTGTATGGATTCAGAGTGTTAAAAAAACATGAGGAGGTCAGGATGAAGCTGTTTAATCTGTTAATTACACGTTATTCCCCAAGAACGAGGCCCTCACTTCCTTAGATACACCAGTCAGGTGAGTATGTGCACACCTGACTCAAGGCCGACTCCATGATGCCTTTGTTTTCCAGAAACCCAAAGACCGAGCTGTTCTGTGGGAGACTCATGGATTTGTATGCATTGTGTCCATTATTAAAGGCAGGTATTTGTATTTGAAACACAGAACTACCCTCTTAAGGTAAACTAGATTGTGCAGCTTGTTGATATGTAATCATATTTCTGCATTTGGATGAACATCTGACTTTCATATAATCTGGAATTACAACTGCGACGTTGTAGCATCCATCCACCAACAGGCCAAGTTTCAGTTTAAATCCATTGTTTCCCACATGGTGACGGTTATGAAGGCCTTTTTTGTTTGAAAAATCATTCAAGTTTTCAGAAAGACGCTGTTGACGTCACCAGCGCTCTTTTCCAAATGTATGTTTTATTCCCCATGTTGTCACCGCCTACAGATCCTCTTTCCTCCGTGTCTGCTTGGGTCAAAAAGATCTCAAATCAAAAACAAGAAAACTGTTGGTCATACAGCGTTGTCAACAGACTGTTGCAACGCTTTTTATTCTCAACGTACAGCCAGCGCTTTACTGCCAGGAAAAAAACACCAGGTGGAAACGGGCCTAAGTTATGATCCAATATGAAGAAAGTCTACTGACAAAATGTTGGACTTTGTCGAGCCCGACCGACAATATCGGCTGATATATCACGTGGCTACCGGCATCGGCTAATTTGATCTTCTATGTGTGCTGATATGACTTATTAAGTTGATTAATTGTTTTATATTTTTTGTTATTTTTACAATTGTTAATTTCTTGATTTCAGTGCGCTTTTGTTATTCTAATCTAGAAAATAAAGGCTTTTGTTCTTTAAATATGTCTTTTTCACAAGTGTTTGAAAACTGCATTTAGGGGAACAATGCAATAAATGTATGCGTACATCTTCATTTACGATATATCTAAAGTATGGAAGACAGATCTTAACAACATATAGGCTCATATATCAGTATCTGAGTATTTTCTCTCCATGATAGCGATATCGACCCGTAACAATCCCGTATCAGTCGGAAACCTTCAATCTGTGTGAAATGTGAAACTGTTGACTCTTGTTATACGTTTTAAATAATGTGGTGTGTGATGCAAAAGGCAGCTTGTAAAAGATCAAGTATGAAGAAAGAGAAATAAGTAAATGGAGGACGAACACATGCAGCAATCAGGAGAGAACCATGGCTGTGCTGCACAGAGTCAACAACAAGGTTATTGATTAATGAGATATATGTTTGTTTATATTTCTGTGCATGTCTGTGAGTAATAGAAAACATTTAGCAGGAAGTCGTGAAAAGGCCAGTGAATGACAAAGACGCTGTGTGAGCTGATGTTGATGTTTATCCTACAAAAATCAATGAACCTGAGCTTCTCCTCAGTAAACCAAATACAGACTTCTTTCTCCAGAGGCCGGCTGAATTAAAAATGTACGTGAGCCATATTTACTGCAATAATCTGATGACATTTAGCGATGGTTTATTTCAGGTTTATTATGGACGGCTAATGCAGTACGTTTGATTTTCAGGCACCCAAAAACTGATTCATGTAGGTGTACAATAAAGCAACGTGTACGGTCAGTGAGCACACTGATGCGTTTCAAACAGTCACAAAGCACAGCGAATCCATTCAAACTGCTAGCTGCCTTTTCAGAATGACACTGTTTACTTCTGGCCCCTTCTCTTTTAGTCAGCTGATTTGCACGAGCTTGGCTTCAGTTTGCTTGTTTTGAATTTCTGCTAACCTAACAAGCTTTTACAACATCAATCTGCTACTTTTGCTTTAACAAGGTATCAGCTGATATCAGCCCTGATCTTTGAATTCATTTGTGAAATTTGATCATCAACACATCAAAAAGTATTTATTGTTAAAGGACCAATATGTCAGATCTCTACTGAATTAAATGAAGTGACCTTACTATACGATCAGACATTAAGGAAACATGCTATGTTGAAGTGCTGGCTTCTCTGACAACAATGCAGCAGCCAGTATGTCCTCCTTCTAACTTTAGATTCTGGTCCTGAATGCTCTGGATTTGTTTGGACCAGAGAAGGTAGGCGGTTTTAAGGCACCCCCACACTGCCGTTTTGGACGCCCCTCGGTTTGCCAGATATGAGAGCAGTTATCAGGTCAAACCAACAGGTGTTGCAGCGATGGAAGCGGGCAAGAGAAGTGGTTCAGATAGAAGTGATTGTACCCGACCTAAAAAGCCTCTGCATGTTTCTAATAAGCTCCACGAGCAGAAACGTGCTCAAACTAGGATCAATATTGGAGATGCTTTTGAAAAATGGAGAGAGGTTAGAACGCAGAAAGGTTTACAGACCGATGCAGAGCTGACTAAACACTGAAGCTTCAGTGTCCACCACATGGCAACCTGCGTGAGCATCGACTCTAGAGAGGAGGGGGCGGGGGGAGACAGCGCTCTACAATGTTTAGAATTTGGACTGCAGTACCCATTTTAAACACTAGGTGTCAGAGTTACATACTGCTCTTTTAAAACCTTAAATGCATCATTGATTTTAACACTAGATTCAAATCATTAATCAGAATGAGAAGGATGTCATATAATTTAAATAAACACGAAATGCTGATCAGAATAATAATAATAAGGGATTTATTGATGATGGGAAAATTTAAGAATACAGGTGTGCAGGTTTTTCCTCATGTTTTTTTTTCCGACGTCACACAAACCAGTTCACGTCCAAAACCAAACAATCCATGAATAGCCACAGCAAATATGGGTCAGTGTCATCATCAGAAGCTGCCATAAAGGGGCCGAAGCAGAACCAGGTCAGATAGGGCCGCTTTTTTAGTGGCCACTCTGCCAAGCCGCTGAAAACACGGGGAGGGGGGTGCACACACTCGACCCACATGCCAAATCTCTGCCTCCACATCATGCCAGTGCACTGATAGAAGAGCTCTCACAGTGGAGTCAGGATTACACATATTGTGAGAGTACAAAACAGAGCGACGACCTTGGAGGAGGGGTTGGATGTCAGTGGGCTAAAGGTCAGTACTAAAACCTCTCATCTCCCTCACATTGTTTCCCGGATCCTGCTCACAGGAAGTGCACAGTTCCTGTGTTTCATTGATCTCGATTTATAGGACTTTTTATTCTCGACTCCTCGAGCTCACTTTGTTGTAAACAGCTTGTGCTTCCAGGGTATGACAAAGACGTCTTGGCACAATGTAGACACACACACACACAAAAAAACTTGTTTACAATGTTGTTGGCAAACTCCGACTTAGATAAGTGGTTGGCATTTTTACATCTTCAGAATTAAACTAATGCATTCAGACTTCAGGCATCCTTGGGGTATTAAGATATCAGAATATCTGTTTGGCATCAGAAAGTTAACACTCCGCACTACTTCAGATTTGATTTGTGCCGAAACTAAAAGAAGATGACAACTTCATCTGAAAGAGCCCTACAAACATAGGATGCTGAGTCCCGTTCTAATATACATTTGAGAAAGGAAGGAAGAATAAATATACTGATTACTTTTGAGCTACAATGAAAATAATCATTTGAATATTTGTTGGATTGTTTATACATTTTGCTCTGATTTAACCGTGCAGAGGTCTTCATAAATGAGGTTAAAAAATAACATTTTGCATTGTTTTTAAGTGTTGAACATATGTAGTATAAACTAAAGTCATGATGCATTCTCAAATCTCCCAAAGCATTATTTTCTGAAATCTATGTTCTGTAAAACATTTTTATTGACAGTGCATATCGTAACATATTATATGCAAATACAGTAATCTGCAACAGCCACACATGGTGAATGGACTTGAGCTTGTATCATTCTTTTCTAGTCTTCTCTCTCTCTCTCTCTCTCTCTCTCTCTCTCTCTCTCTCTCTCTCTCTTGTTCTCGGGGCTGTGGGTGCACGCTGCGTTAAGACATTATCTAATTCATATTCACATGATATTCTTTGGTCACAGTGGGACACATAAATGATAAAGCCTCAGCGTGTGATTACAAAGTTTGACCTACGATGAGTCGTCTCACTTTACAGGACATATATATATATAGGACCGAGATAAAAAGTATTTGCTGCGTTCACTGAGGCAGCGAGACCCAGAGAGGCAGACAGGTAGGCAACAGAGAGGCAGACAGGTGGGAGACAGACAGGCAGACAGGTGGGAGACAGAGAGACAGACAGGTGGGAGACAGACAGGCAGACAGGTAGGAGACAGACAGGTAGGACACAGAGAGGCAGACAGGTGGGAGACAGAGAGACAGACAGGTGGGAGACAGACAGGCAGACAGGTAGGAGACAGACACGTAGGACACAGAGAGACAGACAGGTGGGAGACAGACAGGCAGACAGATGGGAGACAGAGAGACAGACAGGTAGGAGACAGACAGGCAGACAGGTGGGAGACAGAGAGGCAGACAGGTGAGAGAAAGACAGGCAGACAGGTGGGAGACAGAGAGGCAGACAGGTGGGAGAAAGACAGGCAGACAGGTGGGAGACAGACAGGTGGGAGACAGACAGGCAGACAGGTGGGAGACAGACAGGCAGACAGGTGGGAGACAGAGAGGCAGACAGGTGGGAGAAAGACAGGCAGACAGGTGGGAGACAGACAGGTGGGAGACAGACAGGCAGACAGGTGGGAGACAGACAGGCAGACAGGTGGGAGACAGAGAGGCAGACAGGTAGGAGACAGAGATGCAGAGTTTCTCTTATTTTATTTATTTCTGAGTTATATTGAGAAACTATCGGGATAAAGAGAGTTAAAAGAGAGGCGCTTTAATTATGCAGAAAATACAATTCATGTTTTATCCTAATAGATCATTTAATAGATTTTTAGGTTCCACCTGAGTACAGGAAATCAAGCTGAGAGGGGGGTTTATTTGAGTGAGATGGAGGGAAGGTTGTTTAACGTTGGGCGGGATTCACAAAACCTTCCTAAGGAAAAATAATAATGAATTAAGTGCTTGCTTCTAAACTTCAATCTCAATACAAAAGTGAATAGGATTTGATATTTATGAATAAAGTGCATACTTCTTTTCTTAACTTTCTCCTTGTGTTTCTTACTAAGAAAAAACTTAAGAACAAACGAGATTCTTTAAAGAAAAGTTCTTCAATATCTTCCTAATTTTCTTTAACTTTAAGGTCACACATCTACACCCGTCCTAAAATTGTAAGAGTGAAACGGTAAGCCATCTTAATTCATTCTTTTAAACACATTTTAGACAATTCTAAAATGCATAATATACATAATATATACATAAAGAACCAATTCTTTATGTATACTGCTTAAAAATGTGTTTTGAAAAGGTACATTTGGTCTGTAATAAAAGTCAGATTTTTGTTGTGTTATTAACATTTCTGACTGTCTCATGAAAACATAAAAACATCAATAAAAATCATTTGATTGGTACCAGTTTGTTCACTTTTCATTTAAGGTGACTTAACATGAACGATTGAGATCAGCTGGATAACCTGCATCTTATAAATAAACTCTACTCTGAGGCTTTCAATGGTTCCATTCATGGTTTCGGCCCCTTTAAACGATGATAAATTGAAGTCATTTCAGATATATTAAGAGCCCTTCATGCATATCACACTCACACTCTTACATTACATTAAACACGGCAGCAGGGTGCAATTTCTGACAGCTACAACAATCTCACCGCTGCAGCCCTGGTGTTGGAGGCGCCTGTAGGAACGACCCATAGACAGCCATTTTTTCTCCCACCGCTGCCATAGCAACAAGCTCTAAAAAAAAAAGCAGCCTGACCTGATGTTAATATGATTTGACAGGCAAGAATGTGCATGTGTGTGAGTGGGTGGGTGTGCTTTTCTTATTGAGGGTATATACTTTTCTTGTGTGTGTGTGTGCACATGTTCACAGCTGCAGTGTGTGTGTGTGTGTGTGTGTGTGTGTGTGTGTGTGTGTGTGTGTGTGTGTGTGTGTGTTTGTATTTAAAGCTCATTAACTCCTCAATGTGCCGTTGCTATGCTTCTTAGCTGGGACTCAAACAAAATTGGGAGTGGAAACAGCCATTAGTCCCCGGGACTCACCAAGAAGGCTGTGCGGTTTGTGCATGTGTGACGCGGAAGTTCATCCCCGCTTTCGAGGAATACAACTCGTCATTTCAGGTTAGGACATTTTCATGTATGAAGGAATTCATTAAGTATCAGATTGGGGCGGCAGTAGCTCAGTCTGCAGGGACTTAGGTTGGAGATCAAAGGGTCACCGGCTCAAGTCCCAGTGACCTCCAAATCTGTAAATTGGTCTTGTACCTGGAGAGTTCAGTTCACCTCCTGAACAAGGCACCAAACCCCCCGCCCACCAGCCCAGGTGGACCCGCCATGGGCAGCCCACTCACCCTGACCGTAGTGCATGTGTGTTTATTTCAGCCCGCATGTGTGTGTAGAATTTCTCAATACCAGAATGTAAAACTTTACATTTAAAACCCTTTATCTTATCTTAAACAAGATGTTCAACAGAAAAAAGCTTGAGACTTCCAAAAGTGAAGAACAGTCCTTTACAGAGCGATGGTCAGGTGGAATTTCTTCGCCTTTGGAATTATTCAAGAAAGTAATAAATATCGATTTGAAAACTTGTTAAAAAAGTATCTCAAACTCAAGACTTTTTATTTATGTATTTGTACATATTTGGGGTTCTATTTGACCTATAAAGCCTCGATTTGCTCGACTCAATTGCTTTAGCTGGCAGCTTCCACAGCTTGGGCTGTAATGGATGCAAAGTAATCCCTTTGGCCAAACTAAGCACCCAATCAGAGTAGGTCCAGTGACAGTGTTTGATTTTATTTCAAGTGTTTGACAACATTATGAGAAGGACCCCTATGGAGATAGACCTTTTAGTAAAGCCAATATCCTTTTTTTGGGACCAGAAACAGCCATTACATCACTCTCTTCAAGGCCTCTGGGCTGATTATTAAAAAAAAGATTTTAAATGTTAGGTCATGGTTTAAAATCTGACTTATGACGACCATATTCGGAAGAGTTGATCCCCTTCTGACCTCCGAGCCACCTCTGCATCTATGCCACGTCCTGCCCTCTCTCGCTCCCTCATCAAGCTGCCATTTGGTAAATTAAAAGGTGATCAAGGAGATTAGAGAAAGTGCTTACTGTCACATCAGAGATGCCACCAAAATAGCCTGGCAGACAGAATAGAGGGCCTTTTATTGAGTGTTACTAGTGACTGCAGTGACTGTCAACAACTGTATTTTAAGATCAGAACGTCCTAATGCTTGATCCAAGGCTCTTGTATTCTGCACATCTAAACACTGCACACCATTTATTTATTTTTATTTTGCTTCCTGAACACTGCACAACATGATGTTATAACTTCTGTAAGCAATGTGGTATTTCTGCAAGTCTTAAAGCTACAACCTGCAGGACTCTTTTTAAAGGCAGGGTTGGTAATCTACCAAAAAACAAGCCATTGTTGCCATGGTTACGAAACAGATATCGGTATCAATTCATTTTTAATAAGATCATAACGAAGTTTCAAAATCTAGTACTGTAGCAACCCAAGTTTATAGTTGATTACTGGTACAAGAAATCTTTAAAAATGATTTCCACTCTAATCTCTTGTTTTGGATGAAGTTTGCAAAGGTATCTACCGATTACAGTAATGTGGCCAATGTTTGGGCTAACTTTGGCACCCTATTTCCTCTCAACTCCTACAGATATTAGTTCTCTGAGAAGTTGCAGCCTCAAACTCTGGGTGCTCATTAGGATTTTCTCCTCGACCAACATTTGAGGAGAAGAGGTAAGTTTTTCGAGTGTAGAGTGAGACCTCTCCTCATCAGTCTTCCTGTGCTAAGTGTGGTTCCCGATGCTCCGAACCAGGATTAATGTGATGTACTCTGGATGATTGCAGAGGTAATTGACCTTGACCCGCGTGGGAACCCAATTAGACCACCAGTCTGCACACCACCAGACTGAGAGCCTCAGAAGACTGGAGAGTGAGTTTCCAAATGTACTGAGAAAGTAGAGGCAGAAAAGTCCAATCAAATGTTGTCGAGTGAACCCTCCACAAACTTTAAGAAACCAACCCAGTAAATAGACACCTCTGTATCCATTATGATTTGAACAGTACACCCTAACTAGAGCACTATCTTGCAGACATGAGACGATACCCCCATTCTTCATCCTTCTTCCCCTTCCTTATCTCTTATCTAACCCTCCTTGTAAATCCCTCTGATAATTATTTTTGCTGCTTTCAAACCAAAAGTGTTCTCCTTTTAAAAAATGGAGCATCAGATTGGATTCCAGCAGGAGGTAATCAGAGATGTTTCATGGCCGTTTGAGGATGACATGCTTCATAAGCAGGGTGGAAAATAACCGTCAGGCTCCAGATAAAACGCTGGCAAAATGTGACTGAAACTTGTCCCTGCTACAACCAGCAACTCTGGCGGGAGCCCATCTATTACTCCAAGCAATTTTGGAGTCCAAAAAAAAAAAAGAGTCTTAAACAGGGAAAGTGGGTAACTGCATTAGTAGTCAAGAAATCTGCAGCCACTGCCAAACCCGGCGGGGTCTTTCCCTTTGAATTTATGCAATATTTGCTAGGGTCGGACAGATGTGAACGCCGCTGGCCGAGCGGAGCAGAGTTGAATCACAGGTCAGCTACACGAGACGACAACAGCTACAGGATACTCCGAAATTACTCGAGCATGAAAGATCTGCTTGGAATTATTTCACAGGCTCCCTGCTGGGGTCTTTCCGGTCCCAGAAGTGTCACAGCAATGCCAGTTACGGGTGTTGGTTAAGTGCCTGGAAGCATACAGTAGCCCTGCTGGCTCCCATCTCTCTGATTCTTTTTTACTGAAGCTGCTGCCACACAATGTGTTTTCACACCTTCCAGTTGTCATGATCAAGAATAGAATCAGTGGAATAAAAATAATGCATATTGTTGTTCAGGCTCTTGTTATCCACACAACTGCGCGTTAATGATTTTTGTGTGTCCAAAGAAAAAGCGTTCTTCCGTCGGATGACACATAATTGAAAAACAACATAAGTGGAAGCTTCAGCAGTGCTGCACTGGAGCAAATTGATAGCAGCATATGTCTTGTTAAATGTAGACTCAGAGAAAAAAAGTACTTTCAAGTTTTTAAATTGGTCTCACAACAATTTCTTTAGCAAGTAAACAGTCGATGCTTGTGTCTGGGTGTCATCATGAATCTGGTGTATCCAGCACACATCACTCATTCAGCAATTTGGGGATTCAATTTGTTCAACAGATTAAGTGAAATCAAACATGATGTTCAGTCTGCATGGTTGATTTTTCTTTATCCTTTTCTCAACGCTCACTTCTTCCTCCTGCTGTGTAAAACGTCTGCCGAGTTTCAGTGCAGGATAAATCCTTCTGCTGCCGGGTCAAACCATGATGAATCTCTGTTACATTTCCTTCAATATGCCATTTTTCCATGCTGCAGATTTTTTTTGTTTGGTCTCTATTGGATGCATCGCTTTCCCACAGAGAATCCGCTTCAAAGCAGCAAAGATTTGATATTGAGTAATCCAGCTTTAAGATCATTATGGGGGTGATTCAACTCTGGCTACCAAGAAAAACCCCATGAACAATAACAATGCTGATACTTTCATGAGCACAGCGAATATTAGTCATTTATTTCATCTATTATTTTTTAATGAGATCAGGTGTTACTTCACTCAGATGGGGCGGCAGTAGCTCATTCTGTAGGGGGGCTTGAGATGGGAAGTGGAGGGTTTCTGGTTCAAGTCCTGATACGTACAAAATCTGGAAATTGGTCTGTGAGCGGGGAGAACATGTACAGCCAGATGTGCCCTGCCTCCCAGTCATTTAACATCCTCTTAAAAGCATCCAATGAGAGCCGCTCGTAAAGTTTCCACTCTTTTTGCAACTCGTTCCAGTAAAGGTAGCAGCAAACTTAAACGCCTTTTTCCCCAATTCAGTTATGATTTTTTTGGAACAGACAGTAAGAAAAGGTCCTGGGATCGAAGATTATAAGTCCCTGAGTGATGAAGGTCAGAAGGTATAAATGAAGTAGACCTAGGCTGGAAGAATACCCAAGTTAAAGTTAAAGTTGAAGTTTGTGCATGACATCCGTTATAAATTCAGTGGCGCAGTTAACACCAACTCTCGATAGACGGTGTTTTTTCCTCTAACTGCACCGTGAATGAGACAGTTTTTACAACAAGGTTTATTCCCAGAGAAAGTGGCCAGTTCTGCTCAAGGCTAACGCAGACTCGCTCATTTAAATACGCCGAAACAGCACAGGTGCACAGAGAGACGCTACATGCTCTGCAGTGAATTTAGTGGTTCATTTCACTCTTTTCATGTGTTTTGAATTAGACGTTGTTGTTTGTTTCATTTGCACAAGCTTAGAGCGTGCGGAAGCTGCACAATCCTTTTTGTGAATCAGGAACCTCAGTTATTTTTCACTAAATCAAACAGGCGTAGGATATATGCCTTCATATGTTTGCCTCAACAAAAGTGGCCTTGCACTGCGATGCTCTAAATCAGTGGTACTCAATTGGTGGGTCGGGACCCATAAGCGGGTCGCGAAGCTGTTTTCACCGGGTTGCCAATTGTGTGCCTGTAAAAACATTTGTGTCAAAATGTTTATGGAGAGCTTTTGAAACAGGCTATTTTTATTCTTTTTTAATTCTGTCCGTCGTGGTCCAAATCTCAACTTTTTTCTTTATTTAATAAATCTAATTGGTTGAAAAATATCAGAAATTTGAGTCACAATTTATCATTTATGAGTGGTGTGTCCTGAGACTAGACTAGTTGAGAACCACTGCTCTAAATGACTAGAATAAAACCACAACAGGCTTGTTGATTACATGTTTGTTTTATAAAAATAAAACAGTTCAGACAGCTTTCCTGTGCAGACATCCAAAGCATCGGCACTTTGAGGACATATTTTCAGGTTAAGAACAAGTTAGCAGCAGACATCAAAAACTACAAACAGGAAATATCCTCCACTTCACCTCTGCAATGTGAAGTTTTTTAACACATTCACTCTGAAGCTGTGCTTCTGGTTTGAAGTGCTGACACCTGAAGTAGGCTGATGTGTCCTCACCACTCACTCGCTCTTATCGGGGACACACAGGCTGCTTCCTCACACAGCAGACCGGACCAGCGCTGACGCTTTTACCCAGCCTCCACAGACTGCTGCTGCTGAGGCGTTTTTCATATGCCTCACAGTGATTCAGAACGAATTAGCCTCCTCTGTGTACTACACGACTGTACTGGCGCTGTGATAGGCAGCGACAGGAGAGGATTCTGAGATTAGGGAAGGACTCTCAGGCCACTGAAGAATTTGAAAGCATTATGCTTATAACAAGCATGTTGACAGCACATTTTCTACGGCGGCTAGATTTTAGACCTTGATACCTCAACAAACAAACCCTCTTTTTGTTTGGAGTTATACATGTTGTATTAGTTTGCATTTCTTTGTACTTTTGCAGTCTCTATTTTGAGTTTATACGTCTGTTTTTTAAAATAAGGACAAATCTACGAGTACCCAGCAGGTGTACTCTTAACTAGGGTGAAACAAATTCAAACTACACCAATACAGCCTGACTCTCATGATATAATATTCAAATTGCTGTTGCCAAATATTTAATTTTCTTTAAAGGCAATATTTTAACTGGCCCAAGTGGACCAGTGGAACGTGCAATCAGCTGGCCCGGCCTCTGTCGATCATGCGTCCAGGCCAGCGAGCCTGTTATAATGTCGAGCTCAGTAGACCATTAGTAACGATAAAGAGATGAAGTCCTGTCCAACAGTAATGTCAGATAAGAATTGTTTGAACGCCAACATTTGGAGCTGTGTACCAATATCATACTGGTTATCGGGATGTCCTGTTTTCATCGTCTCTTCAGTTGCTGTATATGAGTTTTGCTGTAGTTAATTTTTTTGCTAAAAACTGGAATTCAGCCGTATGACAGCGATTTACCTCCACACCCTGTGAATGATGTCAAAAGGGAGGAAGCGGTCACCTTGTTATCAAGGTCAATTGTAGCCCAATGTCAAATGTTTAAAGATTTATTATTGGGCATTTTGTGCCACTGAGTAGGACAGTGGATACTGTAGGACAGTGGATAGAGTCAGAAATCAGGGAGAGAGAGAGTAGGGAATGACATGTGGGAAAGGAGCCACAGGTCAGATTCAAACCTGGGCCGACCGCTTGGAGGACCACAGCCTCCATACATGGGGCGCACACTCTAACCACTGCGCCACCAGTGCCCCCCAATGTCAAATGTTTAACCAGGATACAATGGAATAAGAGAAAAGAAGAAGAGAAAATGTCATTGTGATGTCCTGTAAGAACACTAAAGCACTGTATAAGCAATGATGAACTTAGTATACTATGTGATGTAAACTCACTGCAAGAAACAACCACGATGCCCTCACCGAAAGGCTTTATTTGCTTGGAAAGCAGCAAATGAAATGATTGAAAAAGCACAGAGGCTTTAAACTAGCTCTTCACTGGAATGAACATCAGAGAAAGTAGGAGGACAATCTTGGCTTTGACATCAGGGAATGCAAATCAAAATTTCACAATCAGTAACCTGCTGGGATGAAGGATCACAAACCAGAAAGCTTCCCACAACGGTTGAGATCAGTGGAAACAATCTGCAAGTGATGGCCTCCTTTAGATGTAACTGGAGCTCTGAACAATGCCTGGTTGCCTGCCAAAGTGCCTTGTGAGTTGACAAACCCGGCACCACCTACTGATACATAGCAGGTGGTAATTTCAACCCAGTTAATGAGGAAGTATTCTGATCCTGAACGCTTGTATCAGCAGCAGGAGCTCTGAGTAAGAAATCCTTTTGCAGGATACTGTTTCTGTTCTACAACTTCAACTCCGAGCTGATGTTGTTTCTTGCTGGTCGATCACCGTTTAACTCTCAGTGTGGTTACTTCATAATACCTTTTTTTAAAAACTGGGAATACGCAAAAACACATTTCCTCTACAGAAGCAAATCCGTACTTAAGGGGATATTCAGGGCCGCAGTTGATGCTGATTTCAGTCATTTAGCGTCAGCTTTATGACAAACCTGTTGACGATGCCAAGTAGGTCATTATCAAAGCCAACCTGTGTCAAACAGCATTTCTATTTTGAGCACATTTTCAGAGTTAACACCAGATGCTTCCAGCATACAGCACTGTACAATGACTAATGGGTGTCGTGTCACAGAGTTAGAAATTTGGGGGGGAAAATAAAAGGCTGTAGTGCCCTAATTCCTTTAATCCATCAGGTACTCAGGACTATTTGATGTTTGCATTAGTTAACTTGACCCAGGTCAGTGTGCAGCCCAGTGTTAAAGCATTACAGTTTATAAAGCCAGGCTCTCAAGTAGACGGAGCTCTACCAAACTTCAGCGAGGTAACGACTAACACCTGACATCCCTGACACCCAGCACCCACCATCAGACTGCGTCGTTCTCACAACCACCGCCCAACGCCCAGCCACCACCATCGGACTGTGTCATCCCACAACCATCACCCGACGCCCAGCCACCACCATCGGACTGTTTCATCCCACAACCACCGCCCTGCGCCCAGCCACCACCATCGGACTGTGTCGTCCCTCAACGACCACCTGACGCCCAGCCACCACCATCGGACTGTGTCGTCCCTCAACGACCACCTGACGCCCAGCCACCACCATCGGACTGTGTCATCCCACAACCATCACCCGACGCCCAGCCACCACTATCGGACTGTGTCGTCCCCACAACCATCACCCGACGCCCAGCCACCACCATCGGACTGTGTCGTCTCTCAACCAATGCCTGATGCCCAGCAACCACCATCGGACTGTGTCGTCCCTCAACCATCACCCGACGCCCAGCCACCACCATCGGACTGTTTCATCCCACAACCACCGCCCTGCGCCCAGCCACCACCATCGGACTGTGTCGTCCCTCAACGACCACCTGACGCCCAGCCACCACCATCGGACTGTGTCGTCCCTCAACGACCACCTGACGCCCAGCCACCACCATCGGACTGTGTCGTCCCCACAACCATCACCCGACGCCCAGCCACCACTATCGGACTGTGTCGTCCCCACAACCATCACCCGACGCCCAGCCACCACCATCGGACTGTGTCGTCTCTCAACCAATGCCTGATGCCCAGCAACCACCATCGGACTGTGTCGTCCCCACAACCATCACCCAACGCCCAGCCACCACCATCGGACTGTGTCGTCTCTCAACCAATGCCTGATGCCCAGCCACCACCATCGGACTGTGTCGTCCCTCAACCATCACCCAACGCCCAGCCACCACTATCGGACTGTGTCGTCCCCACAACCATCACCCGACGCCCAGCCACCACCATCGGACTGTGTCGTCTCTCAACCAATGCCTGATGCCCAGCAACCACCATCGGACTGTGTCGTCCCTCAACCATCACCCTACGCCCAGCCACCATCATCGGACTGTGTCATCCCACAACCATCACCCGACGCCCAGCCACCACCATCGGACTGTGTCGTCCCTCAACGACCACCTGACGCCCAGCAACTACCATCGGACTGTGTCGTCCCTCAACGACCACCTGACGCCCAGCAACTACCATCGGACTGTGTCGTCCCCACAACCATCACCCAACGCCCAGCCACCACCATCGGACTGTGTCGTCTCTCAACCAATGCCTGATGCCCAGCCACCACCATCGGACTGTGTCGTCCCTCAACCATCACCCAACGCCCAGCAACCACCATCAGACTGTGTCGTCCCTTAACTACTGCCTAAAGCCTAGCCACCACCATCGGACAGTGTCGTCCCCAAAACCACAACCGTCCTCATTCATGCACGACCTGCTCCGACCTCCACCTCAGCAGCAAGGAAGTGTGGACAACAGGAACGAGAGGAAACCATCTTATCCCATATGCTCTTTTGTAAAGCATCTCAAGATAACACTTGTTATGAATTGGCGCTATATAACTAATGATTAATTGAATTATTTAGTATTTTTGTTAGCCATTTTCCATATGTGCTTCTCCACCAGCATCCCAGGATATGTATTATTCAGAGAGGTTCCTCTGAAGTCAAAAAGATTAAACGTGTAATGACAATGACTTGATGTTAAGTCAGAGACATTCATGAAAGTGTTTTTTTTGTTAACATGAGGATTCATCTCCTTGCTGCTGCTGAGTCATACATTCACACATGGCAGCACACTGCCATCCTCTGGTCGATCAGAAAACAACGCTCACTGTTACCTCGCTAGAAGAAAGAAAGGGTTTACATTTTGAGACGTTGAAGAACCTCTTCATTGATAGTTACTTTAGTGAGATTTTAACATTTCAAAGCTTATATATGTGGCATAAAAATGTTAAAATACAATTTCAAAAGACTTCATTTATTTCATTGTTTGCATATCAACAACTTTATATGGTTCAACTGCCTGACGTTAATTCTTATAATCATCTTAGGATATTTAATGTTCCTATCCCTTTAATAGGCGGTGCGTATCTTGGGTTAATTATAGAATAAAGTCTGGAAAGTTGCTAATGATTGTCAAACCTCACGCTATCTGTCAATCTTCTGAGATATAGTTTCCACCGTGACACGTGTGTTTAGATAGCCTGAAGGAATGGTTAAATGGTAAATGGACTTGACCTTGTTTAGTTCTTTTCTTTAAGTTTAGTTTAGTTTATTAGGTGATTTGAATCAAGGACAGTGTACACAAAAAAAAACATTAATCATTAATATTTTGATCTGCTCTCCCTGGGCAGATCAACCAGTCATGCACACACACACTCACACACATTTCGTAAGAGAGAAGAATGACACAGAACGATAAACAGCTATTAGAACATTATGTACAAGTTTCCCTGAGTTATAAAAAGATGTCGAGATGACACAATAATGCTGACAAGACTGATTCCTTAAAATCCATTGATCCAAATCTGTTGATGAAATCATAGAAGGTCACATGTATCCTCGTGTCTTTACATTGGTTTGGCATCAGTTTCAGAAAGTTGTTAAAAAATCTTGTTATTGTGTTTAGAGCCATGCGTGGTCGAGCTCCGGCTTACATCACTGATCTCCTCAAGACGTATAACACCAGCAGGACCCTGAGGTTCTCTGATCACGGTCTGCTGGTTGTTCTTCCCACAAGACAAAAAACAAAAAGGAGAAGCTGCGGCACCTAAACTTTGTAACTGTCTGATCTGTTTAAACTTGCCTTTGTTTGCTCTGTCTGTGTTTGATTTTATAACTGTCTGTTTAACATTTTTCTAATATTGTATCCTGAAGCACCTAGTGACGTCTGTGAAAGGTGCTAAACAAATAAACTTTACTTACTGATTAACTTACACATAATGCATACAAGAGGTGAGTATCCTGATTTTACTCTGCTGCTAAATACTCTTTAGTGAGCAGACAGAGATACAAAACAAAGGATAAAACATCCAAAAGGTAACTTGTATTTAACTACCAAACAATATAACAGTATACAGTCTAACTACAATATTTAAACTGGTGAAATGATAATGCATAAATTATAATAATTCCTCTATCAGGTGTATGTGTCGTAAAAAAACAGGTTGCAGTAATGAGAGAAAAAGGTCAAATAAATAAAATTATTCATGTAAAAAAATTATCTGAAGAGTTTTATGTAAGCTAAATATGATATGTATTCATTTTCAAAAATACAATTATTTTTTGTTTGTTTTTGGTGTTTTGGGGACAGTTATGTAATGGGATTGTATTACAAACTTGTTTGATGAAATGTGAATAAAAATGTCATAAACTGTCAACTACCTAAGGTTTTTCTCTCTACATTTTCAAAGAAATTGGTCTTGTTTATGTTATTTAAAATGTTCAGTGTTTATTATATCTGAAAACATGATTCCATGAGACTATCCTATGTGTTGTTTTGGTTCGGTCTGCATGGTGGAAACTGATCTCTCCTTCATCATGACTCCGTCCAATCAGGAGGTGAGGGGGCGTGACCGTCGGCTTCTTTCTTCACACTGCTGCTGTGACCACAACAACGACCAGCGACGACACAACGAATGGCAGAGAAGTCAGAATAAAACACATTACATATAGGTAAGACATGAATTAACGGGGCAAAAATACCGAGACTTTTTTATTGTTTAATTGGTGACGTATGTGTCGCGAGCAGCGCTGAACGTTCTGCTGAGCGTGCGTTCCATTCGGACGTCTTTATTAAATGTCCGAAAAACATGAGGGCATGACATTATATTCAGCTTATTGTGTTAAAATAAATAAATGACTGCTAAATATCGATTTTTCCCGACGGATGAAGGCGTTATTACGGTGTTTTCCCGGCCGGTACGTTGTGTTCCAGGCTGAGGCTCAGCTCAGCAGCATGGCGGCCGCGATGAACTGATTATTATGTATGTGGACACAGAAGAGGGTCATCCTGCGGGTTTGGTCGTGATATATCTCTACATTAAACTCATGGTGTTGGTCTTTCAGTCATGGTTTCTTTACACGGTGTAACGTAAGCGATTTTTGACAACAGCCCGTGTGTTCAAAGGAATAGTTGGTAACTAATTATTCACACTGACATGAAGAGGGACACAATTTAGCATGGAACCACCCTACAGCAGCAGCAGCTGGGTAAAGTAAATATGGTATATGTACCTACAAGAAGTACGGAGCCCCTGAAGTCCCAAAAATTAAAAAAATAAATATCTTGTGTGTACATATTATAACATAATATCTTGTACACACAAGACATTTTTTGTACTTTTTGGAACATCAGAGGCTACACGAAGTCGAGCTGCTCAATAAAGACAAAAATCATAATCACAATTATTTTGATCGATATTGAGATTACGATTATTAAACACGATCAAGCATTGGTTTCGCGAAATCTGGAGCCCATGCATTTAATGAACTTAAATACTCGTAATAACATCCTGAACATTAAAAAAAAAAAAACAAGCAATAAATGAATATGTGAAAATAATACATATTTAAATGATTTTGAGTTAGTGGTGATGAACATAACATCAAACAATGAAATATTTTCCACATGTAACAAAACTTATGGGCAAAACAAGCAGCAGAAAGTTGCCCTGTTCAAAATAAAGGAGCTGAACAGTGTGCAGACCTTTCTATTTTTTCTGCAGTTAATAAAAAATGTTTTGGTCCTGCACCTGGTTGCATTTTGCTTGAATGTGCACACATTAGTTTTCTCTTTTAAGTACTTCCTTCATCATTATTAAATTGTTTTCATGCAAGAATTCCTGTGTTCAGTCTTGTACTGAAAAAGCAAACCAAGACAAACGTTGTCAACAGTTGTTTTGAATATGCATAGCTTTAAAATGTTTCACAAAAGCTATATTAAGAGAATGTCACTAAATAAAGCCTCCTTATAGTCAGATCTGAATATAAAAGGTTATTGTTGCATGTCCTAAATGAGTGCAGACAAAACAAAAGTCACAACGACAAACATTTCTGAAGTTCTACGAGGGGTCAGTGCACCAGTTGCAGCTTGCTCTGCTGGGAAATGTTCTCTGGAATGTGTCCAGAACCAATTTCACATTCAAACGCTCGCATGGCATGTGTGGTTAGTAAGCACATCCTGCTGCACCAACGGTTGATGGCAGTTCCTCTCTCCTCCTCATGCTATTATTCTGTTTGTTTGTTTTGTTGCGTTATGTACAGACAGCTGCAGCTATGGGCAAGTCCCAGTCACACTTGGCCAAGCACAAAGATGAGAGTCAGGACGCACTGACGGCCGACAGTCAAACGGAGGAGGATGGAAAGAACGGAGACGTTTCTCAGTTTCCGTATGTGGAGTTCACGGGACGAGACAGCGTCACATGCCCCACCTGTCAGGGCACCGGCAGAATCCCCCGAGGTAAAACGTTCTACATTTAGGTGATCATCAACACGAGTGTCGCCCTAAAGCTTAGGACAGTTTCTATTTAAAAGAAGTTGTTGTTGTTGAGCAAGCGTGCATGCCTTCAGTGAGGATGAGGTCAACTACGTATGCAAAACAGGACCTGTTGCAATCTATTCCAGAGCCAGTTCAGGTAAAAAGATCAAGAGACAACGTTAGCGTACTGAAAGGCAGCACAATTAAACATCCCTTTCCATATTAATTTATTATTTTGTAAGAGGATATTTCAGGTTTTCTTCTGTTAGTTATTTTTCCTAAGTCAAATGTGTTGCTCGATCAGTATCACCAAGCAGAACTCAGGTTTCCTAAACTGATCTAATCATAGACAAGACACTGAATAATCAATGCGGAGACTTCAACTCTGTTACTTCTTCTGTTGTTTGTCTTGATTGGTTAACATACCAGCGATCAGAAGATTTCTTTTACACATGCACAGCGGTGTTGAATAATGCAGCACACTCAGTCCAGCAGTGAAACGGTCCTGTAACTTTCTTTGAATTATTCAACAGGACAGGAGAATCAACTGGTGGCCCTGATTCCATACAGCGACCAAAGACTGAGGCCGAGCAGGACGTGAGTCTGCGCAGGGTTTAAACATTAACAGTGTGAGCTCTCTGTGTGATGAAATTCAATGCACAGGCGGACAAAAGGCAGGATAGACTTTGAAGTTATCAGCAGGTTTTCAGGGTCTCACTTCTCATTTCTCTCGCCTGCAGAAAGCTGTACGTCACGATATCAGTGGCTCTGTGTCTGCTGCTGTCTGGCCTGGCCGTTTTCTTTCTGTTCCCTCGCTCTATTGATGTCTCCTACGTGGGAGTGAAGACTGCCTACGTCTCCTATGACCTGGACAAACGAATCGTCTATCTCAACATCACTGTAAGAGCGTGCATCCGCATTCCACTCAATTAAAATGAGACTGTAATACCTTGTAGAGGGATTTAAAAATGATGCATGTTCATGTCTATCTGCCTGGCCAAACCCTTAAAGCAGCTTTAATTTTTAACCCGCTTGAGAGAGAGAGAGGCTGGTTCTCCAGGTTCCTCATGCCAGGACAGGACCTGAATTTGAGCCCTTTTATCCCTTATGGACACCCTAGAAATTACTGACTTATCATAATTTCAAGCTTTTAAATGATTTTAGTGTATATATTTTATTGTTCTTATTCCTCTTTTATTGATTTTATTTTCTGTGGTAGCTTTATCTCATTTCTCGTTGTTTGTCATTTATGTATGTTTTCTCGGCATCATTGTAAATGAGGGTCGCCCTCAAGGATCTCTCCGAGAACTTAAATAAAGGTTGATGATGATGATAATCAACACTCGTACATTTAGGCTGCATGACCTGCAAAAGAGGTTTGCTTGAAGTGAGGAAAAGTTCACAATCACTTGACTCTTTAGTTCAACACATTTAGTCTCACAGCTCGTTTTTTCTGGCTCACAACGCTCATGGCTTTCATCAGTGCTGTTTCAATCTGCAGCAGAGAGTCCCTACTGACAAAGTTTGCAACTAGCTGGTGAATAGTGTGAAGCATTTAGCGAGTGAGTGTTTCCCCTCCAGGGACTTAAAGCTGCTAGGTAGGGATGTAACGATTCACTAAACTAACGATATGATTCACTCCAGATTTATTTTACAAACTGAGACTGCAGACAAATGATGACTGAAAAAGATTTCTTTAGGGGCTGCTAACCCACTTGTCAGTGTGGTTTGGCCTTTTAATGTTTTTTTTTCTCTCAACAAGGGGAGGTGATTGGAGCTTCTCATTGTGGTGTGGATTAAATGCTGCATCATGTTGGTTGTGCTGTTTGTGTAGTTCTCTGTCTTCTTTCAATATTTGCACACAGTTTTTGTCTCGTCTGTTATCTTCTCACCTCTTTCATTTTCTGTCTTGGGGAAGCCAAAATGCTTCCACACCTCCGATTTAAAAGACGGTGGTGCATCCTCAATTTCAAAATCTAGCATTTTATACACGTATATTGGTCGCAGCAGTGTATAAGACGCAGCTAAATTTTTGAGGAAAAAATAGGTCTTAAAAGTGAATCTTATACATCAGGTTTTACAGTATGTCACTTGTTATCTTGTTCTGATTCTAACAGGCGACTAAAGATTTTCAAATATGCTCCAGATTGTGAAAACATGCAGAGCTACTTTCATCGCCCCCCCCCCCCCCCCCCCCCCCCAAGTGGCCAGAATATCATCTTCTTCAGGTTTAACATGCGTTACCTTGTCAAAGAGTGATTCTCACATCTTAATGTTTGTCCCTGCAGAGCACTCTGAACATCACCAACAACAACTACTACGCCGTGTCGGTGACCAACATCACGGCACAAGTGCAGTTCTCCAAGACGGTGATCGGAAAGACCAAGTTCAACAACAGCTCCGTGATCATCCCGCTGGATGAACGGCAGGTAGGTGACAACATGTTTTACTGAACACGTTATGAAGGAACTCGCTGCATGATGAATTAAAACATACAGATACAAACGTACAGGAAACAAAGTAGTAGTAGTTGGTGTCCATTGATGGCCACAACGTCAGTTTCAGAGCGCTTCTCACCCGTGTTTATTGTTGCTAGGTTACAAAGGTTGGCTAGTGGCACTTTTGCTTCCATCTGCAGTGACTGCGAGGTCTGTTTTAGATTTCTCCAGATGCTTAATATTTGCTTTTCTACTATTCATTTATCAGACGCTTTTATGCAAAGTGACGTACTGTACATCAGAGAGTAAGTACAACACAGGCGAGGATATAGAGCGGAGGAGACAACATCAGGAAGTGCAAACAAACAGCTTTAAGTCTGATCGGACTCACAAGTGCTGACAGGAAGTGACCAGAGGCAGAGCACGACATCAACAGCTGTTCTTGAGAGTTCTAATCAGCATCGAAACCATCTTAAATATCGTCGTCAGCAGCTTTTTATTCTCAAAACAAGGCAGCAGCAAGACCCAATTGTTCCCTCTAAGAGACGAGTCAGATTAGTTTTTGTAGACAAAGGGGATATTGTAAGTCCATCTCCTGCTTGATTCAGGGTAGGGAGACGTGACATTGACTAGTGTGGCGGTGTGCCAAAAGATGAACTGTTTTAGACTGAGAGCGTTGTGATTGCTGTGCTAAAAACAAACAGCTGTCACAGCGTTTCTGCATTTAGGGTGCAGAGCGCTGAAGAAGCTGGTGTGCAGTGGTTTTGTGTTGAAAAGGATCGCTGCCAGCAGAACAATGAGAAAGGTCTTTTACCTGCTCTTTTGTAACACTTTGTTATAAATTGGCACTCTACAAATAATGATTGATTGAACAAAACAGCGTTAATGGACGTGGACGGCTTTTATATCTGTTCTATCATGTTGTTACTACGACGTTATAAAGTCATGGCTGGTAGAATAAAAATGTGTTTAGTATCACACAGACTAGAAGAGGTTCAAAGATGTTCTGCAGTTCTGGGGGGACTATACATGTAGTTCTAACTACGACTCACACAGCCTGAACAAAAGCTCATTGTTACAGCCATAGAAACAAAACAAAAGAAACCAAGGTCCCTCTTTTCATCTTTACTCTCAGACTTCTCATGTGATGGTATCAGTTTTGTTTCTGCAACACTTCAAACTAACGTCGAAGCACCATTTAAGCCTCATTGTCTTCAGGTCTTGTGACACTACAGAGCTGACAGGACCACTGATCCAACATGAGTCATAACTTAACCAAAAGTCTGCTCTGTTCTGAGGTTGAAAGTGTTTGCAGCAGCAGGCAGCCGCCCGGACAAAGAGCACAGCGCCAAGCATGTGCGTTACCAGTGCTCTGCTCTTTTTTAGCGACCGCTCCGAGTTGAAAATCGTTCAAGTTTTAAGAAAGGCGCTGTCGAGGTCACAGGGCGCTCTTTTCAAAATACAAGACATTCCTTGATTTTTGCCTCCTCCGGATCGTGTCTTGACCCCACATCCTCTGAACGAGAAATAAACTGTCTCAAATATAAATCCTGCAGTAATAAAAACGGAGCGGTGTCGCTCATACAGCGGCCTTTGTCAACACACTGTTGTTGTCATAGAGACCGCATGCTTCTCTCCTGAGCACACAGCCAGCACCATGTGGAAACGGTGTCTTGTGTTGTAATATATAATAAGTCTTAAAAATGTGCTTATTTCAGATCGACTACACCGTTCCCACCACCATAGCCGATGAGATGAGTTACATGTTGTAAGTATTTAGCAAAAAGTCTTCAAATGGTTTTTGTTTACACTCCAATCCTTTAAAACCACAAATCTCTTCTTCTCCTTTAGCGACTACTGCACCTTGCCGACCATCAAAGTTCACAACATAGTGGTCATGATGCAGTAAGTACGGCTTCATTTACAGTTTTCATTTATAGACACTGCTCTGATGTTTTTCTTTGCTCGGTGTCATTCTTGACAGAGTGATTATATTTTCATACACCGACATGAATCCTGTGAACGGCCTCCTCCACACTCGCATACTTCCACCCACACACGCGCTGCACGGCTGCCCAGAAACAACGCGCACCCCTCTGTTGTGAAGCGCCGCTCGGGCCAGCAGGGGGACACCCATTGGGGATTTGGGTGCTCACTTTCCCGTCAGCGCTGACATTTAAACAGACTCTCAGTACAAAGCAAACGTTTCTCTGAAGCAGAAATCATCTTTGTTAGTTTACTAAGTCTCTTGAGGTCAAGTTCTTAATCAAGATTTCCAACAGAGAAACGGGAGAATGAATCCCAGTAAGGAAAGAAGCAGCTACAAGAAAACCATCGGTCACATTAACATCCAATCACATTTCAGAAGAAGAGCGATTTCCTTCCAGATATCGCAGAACAGCGAAGAACAGCGTGTGTCTCACCTTCACATCAGACGTGCAGCGGTTGACTTTGTGGTTATTTTTTCCCAGGGTCACGGTGACAACGTCGTACTTCGGCCACGCTGAGCAGGTCTCCCAGGAGATGTACCAGTACGTGGACTGCGGGGGGAACACCACCTCCTTGCATGGGCATGTGCAGGTCTACAAATAAGGCGAGAAAGGAGAGCGCAGACCGGTGTGCTGTGACTCTTGCAGAGATGACTTGGCTGACCTCCATGTCGGGAATCTCGGCTCATTAACGACGGAGACATGGACAGGGGTTATAACCTTCTCTTAAATAAGTCACACGGCTCATCTCCTCTTTATTTCCCAACCACTCTCTTCCTTTGGCGCGTCAGATGTGATGTTAGAAAAAGGTATGTGCTGGTAGAGAAGTCAAATCTTACCTGACAGAGCCGGGATTTCTCAGCTTGCAGGATTTGCCTCGAGGTTTGAAATCCTGTTTCCACCCTGGTGCCAACAAAATAAACAGATATGGTTTTAATATTCAGGTCGACATTCCCATCATGTTTACACCCGTCACTCCTCAACAACTAAATAAACAGCTGGAAGCAGTCGACTCAGATATGATGCACTTTAACCCCTTACACACTGAGTAAGTACCAGAGGAAAACTGCGACTTAAACACCCTCTTTTGTTCACTACCACTTTGAAAACCACAAACCTGAGGGGCGGGGAGCTTTTTTAGAAAGTGAAACCACTGAGCGATTTTCTTTATTTTTACCATCATTTCATTTCTTCCAACAGCAGCCATTCTCTCTTTTGATTAGGATTAATGTTAGGTGATTTGACATAGATAAGGGTTATTTTAAGTCCTCTTCTTTGGGCTCAGATTAGTTTTTGTTTCCTGCTTGAGTAAAGGTAGTCTAAGTCTTCGTCCTGCAACATTTACCTGAGTGATAAATAAGCGAACGTGACTACTGTGAAGACTTTAACATAGTGCAATGAAGTTACAGAATAACTTTGTAAAAGGGATCATGTTTTTAATTCTAGGGGAAATGTGGGAGCCTTGAGGGTTAAATATGCTTGCTTTTGAACCACGTGAATGCGTAGACAACCGGCTGCGTTGTGAACGTAAAGGTTCACATACTGATGTACAACGTGTGATACTGGAGGATTCGTCTAGAGGGAGCGCCACATAAATCAGACGACGTAAAACACTGAAGTAGAGATGCATGTTTGTTGCTATGCAACGGCAATGACACCTCATAGTGCGAGTAGTTGTGGACTTGATCTAATAACTTTTCTTTAAACTTTCCAACATTGTTGTATCGGTGCTCTGGTGTCTCCGATGTTGTCATTTCCGGTCTCATCACCCTACATCTCTACACTGCTCCTAGTGGTTATATGCATATTGTGTTAGGCAATGGCATTTATTTCTAAGTTTGTGCACAACCAGCGCTCCAAACTACTGCAGGATACACAAGGCCGATGTCGTGCGTTCGCGTAGTTAAAAGCAAGTATACTCCGGGCTTCAGGAGGCTGTAAAATGTGTACATGTTCGTGTAACATTTGAATTTGTCCTTCCGGCTTGCCGTTAAACGTGTTTAATCTCAACTATTTCTGCTGTGAGAGAAGCTCTCTTTTTCTTTTATTAGATTGTCCTATTTTTGTGGACTGTGGTGTCATGCATTCACAACAGGGTAATTGCTGTATTTTATTCATTTCGCCTGCATCTTTAACACGAGTTGACTTCATCTTTTTTTTTTTTTTTTTTAAATGATCATGATTCCTGTTTTACTTTCTCATTTGGTATCATTTTAAATTGGCTGATAATTGACAGAAGTGGAAAATAAAACATGTTCAGATACTTGGAAATGTTTTTAAAAAATCATGAAAAATACAGAACCCGACACCCGCAATACAACATGCAAGAAATGTGAATTATTCTCATATACTGTAAAACTTCAAGTAAAGCCCAGTCCCTTTTACTGGCCTGGTGTTGCTGCACGTTTTGACAGTCAGAGGCCTCGATGCATTTAGTGTTGAAGAAGTTTGCAGATCAAAGATAAGGAGGAAAAGCAGCACGACACGCAAAGAGGAACTTCAGCGTGTGTCCAAGAAAGCATATGATGCTAGAATGGACCAACCAACTCTCTTCAAAAGCTTGATCAAATTAGTGACTTGTAATTTAAAAAAAGTAATCAATATACTCAGTTTGTGTTTGTACACAGTTAAATATTCTTTCTGCTGTACATTGACACGTTTAAAGTCTTCCTATCTTTGCTGTGCACGAGTCGTGTTTAAAAGTAATTCACGCCTGTCCCAAAAGACGGCAGGCTCCTTTCATACCCTGAAGTAAATAAAAGCCCGGGCTATCACTTGGAAGTTTTACGGTACTTAAAAAGAACTGTGGATCCAACCTTTTCTTGATATTTGCTTACAGGCAGCACAGTGTGTGATTTGTCTCTTTGTAACAACCTCTCTGCGATCATTGTGTTTCTGATGCATGAAGATGAAAAATAAAGTCAATACTTATTTTAAAAGTGCGTTTGCCTGTTCTTGGGTGTGCCTGCAATACTCTCTGTAGACACTAGGGGGTGCTGAGAGGCCTGCATAACCAAACTGCCTTCATTAGAAACAAATCCTGAGTACTTGTCCTTCACTTAAAGCTCCTGTGAGGAGTTTTTAACTTGTTACGAGACAGACTGAGACTGATGCCTCTGTATCAGCGGCATAAACACACCAGCCAATCAGAGAGATGGTCGATTATTTCTCTATTCACCCCTGCTGCAGGGCACGTGTCAGAGGGGGGATTAACAGCAGGCTGCTAAAACAGCCTTCAATTCAATTCTCCCTGGCAGAAATTCATCATGAGTTGCATGTTAGACATTTTTTTTTTAAGATTATGTTGTATGCCTTTACTGTAAAGATAGGAAGGTGGATAGAGTCAGAAATCAGAGACCAAGAGGGAGTGGGGAGCGACAGGCCAGGAAGGAGCCAGAGGTGGGATGTGAATCAGGACGGCCTGTTTCAAGGACTACAGCCTCTGTACAGGGCAGGATCAGCAAATAGATCATTTGTTTAGTTTTATCAACAGGGGGCGCCAAAACCTACACAATGCAAATGTTCCTTACATGAGCTCAAGTTAAAAAAAAAAGTGTCCTGGACGAGAGAGTAATCACAAACACAGATCAACATGTCCTGAATCACAGAGCAGAAACGTCATTATTCAAAGCCTCTTCATCCAACACCTTCAATAAACTTTTCAAACGATTGAAAGAGACCAGCTCCCCCAGACACAGATCGTCCTGCAGGAGACTCCAGGCAGCAAGGAGCAGCGTATACCTGAAACTCCTTTTCCTCATTTCAAGACACACTTTGGGAACAGATAACAAACAGACGTTTTGTGACTGGGTTGCAGAGCGAAAGACCGGCACCTTTCACGATCCACTCATATGGGTTCAGGAGAGACCAACCGATTCCATCGACTACTACATAAAGCTTTATCTGTGACATTCTGCTGCGTGAGTGTTCTGCCCGTGATCAACATTCATTCAGCGTGTGAAGCAGTCCAGTCTCTCATATAGACCTTACAGCGGAGGCCCAAGTTGTCTCCAGTGTATCGTGGTATGTTCACATCTGTTGCACTCGTTTAAACACCACTTCACTTCCTGTCTGAGCTCCAGGTCAGCGGTTTGGACCACAGGGATACACGCACATACACACACACACACACACACACACGGGTAAGCATGATCAGATTTCCTTCTGTCAGTCTCTGTCGGCTCAACGCAGAGAACGCATTTTCTGCAAAGTGTTGAGGATGTTGGCAAAGTTACAGAAGAAAATAAAAGTACGGTATGTGTGACAAATATGAAGCAACAATAGTTGGTGTGAATTATTTCCAAGTATGCTTCTTTTTGGTATCTTTAACTGCCCCTTGTCATCTCTCACAACAGAGTTAGGCCCAACAGAGCAGCGTCGGTCATACAACTGTTGACCGTTGTCATAGTGACAGGACGGGGACGTGCAGCGCTTTTCTTCTGTGGACAGGTGGCCTAAGAGTTTAAGCATCCCATGGACGGTATTTTCCTTTTTGCTATTAGTCGTCAGATGTCAGCGTTCAGAGGCCCAGCAGAAGAGACAGAAACATCCAGAGCTGACTGGGTTGTGTTTTTGCCATTAGCGCAGACCTTCCGCTCACCCCATAGTTCATAAAGGGCTCAGCACTTCCCCTCACCAGGTAAAAGGAAATGACTTTTCCTTGTGTGTACTACATGAACTCACAGCCTGCAAACATGAAACCAGTTGGCTCCAAACTGAAACTGTTTTAATGTCTGTGCCGAATCGACTGGCTCCCGTTTCCTCTCACAACAAAGTCGAACATTTCAGTCTGTTGATGTTCACATAATGAAACAACAGAAAGAATGATGTGCTTGTGTGTTCCAGCCGTGCAGCAGGTTAGCAAAAAGCAAAATCTGATTCTTGATTGGTAACTTCATTTGTTTATCCATATCTAACTGCACTGTTAAATATTCCTTCTGGTGTAAATGTATCATTTTAGAGTCTTTCCCAACATCTGATGTTTGTTTAAACTTAATTAAAGGCCCGTCACGTATGGATGCCTGTCCCAAACGAGGTCAGGGTCATTTCAAACCTGTTCTGTGGACTTTACCCACCTGAGAGATCTGTGACCTTCCCCCAGCGAGCGCCATTCTGCCTCAGCTCCGAATGAAGTCTCCAGCGCAATGTGTAATTGTCCGTCGCAGGGGGCATTTTGGCTTCACCTTTGTACAGTGGAAAGAGAAAGTGACATGTTGTCCAGATTAATACACTCAATGAATTCAACCTTTTAAAACAAATGTCCATGTTCCTACTTTACTCTATATAGCTGAGCAGATAGTTCTTATCAGCCGTGTTTATTATGTCTTGACCAACAATGAGATAAAAACGTATTTAGTTGTTTAATAAGGTAAATTACAGCAGAAAGTCTCGCTTAGCGCTCGCTTTGATAACAATTATTTGACTGATATTTGTTATAAATTGTTCCCAACTTAATGTTTATTCACATGTGGCCACTTTCAGAATTTACTACACAGCTAAACCTCCTAAATTACCAAGTCCCAGCCCCAGGAAGCTCTCCCCTCCCTCCCGGTTCTTTAACCTGGGTGTAGTGTCCCCGTCTCCAACAGGGGGGGCGTGGGGAGTTCTCCGCGCCTGTTGGGGGACTTTCAGCTGCATCTCCGTCCATCCCACCGCCTGTGTGTCTGTCCCTCTTCCTCTCCCTAGTTGAGAGATAAAACCAAAGGATCAAAATATGGGTTTTGTGGGTCTCGGTTCAACGGTGCTTTTTGTTTCCATGACGACTCTTCTCGGCGTTTGCTTCGCGGGTTCGGACGCGCCTCGCGGAGTCGCGCTCGGGTTCGTTTTTGACCCCAAAGCGACGTGCGAACCGCCGTGCGAACACGCAGGAATCTGCATCCGAAACAACACTTGCTTCTGCTCCAAAGGCTACGAAGGAGAGACCTGCCAGTATGGTGATGTCACAAACCTTTTCTACGTTTATATTTATTATTTTACGTAAGTTATGAAGTTAGTTAAATATGTCTTTGAATGGAAAATACGAGATGTTAAGCTTCGACTTGTCAGTGCAAAAGGAAAGGGAAGCGAAGTTTAGTTCTGCAGACGCACAAATGTCTTTTTGACTTGAGGGAATTAATTTCAAGACACAAAATCTTTAATTACATGCATTACTTCTACAATATAAATAAATACGCCCAAACTTTAAACCGTACTTTTTAAAAATTGTAATACCACATTTTTGTGTTTCCCTGTATGCAGCCAACTGTTATCCAAAATGCAAAAACGGTGGGGTTTGTCTTCGTCCTGGAAAATGCAGATGTCCTCCAGGATATGGAGGAAGATACTGTCACAAAGGTGAGCAGGTTTGTCTTAGTAAGACTTTTTTCCAATCTGATATGGTGGAAATATACCCAAACACCCAAAACACAAAGCTGTCCTCTTCAATAAGACATTTCCAGATGTTGCATTTCTCCAGTGGTTCAACCTTTACGTGTTTTAAGGTAAATGTAAGAAAACCAGTATAGAATCAGAGGAGGGACATGTCTTATGTTCTAAAACAACAGTTATATTAAACATGATTGGTTTTAGAAAATGATTTTAACGTTATTGGATAATTATATAGGCTACAGTTTGAGGTTTTTTTTGGCAATAAATGTAATGCTTTTCAAAATAAAATGACAGTATTTGATGTTTATCCACCAAATGTTCCTATAGTATGGAAACATACTTGTAACTTTATTTATGTCACAATTAGTGTGTGCATTAAACTAATGACACTTTTCCATACCTCCACAGTGGAGTCAATCCTTACCTTTGTCTTTATCACCTGGTTTGGTAATCTCTCCATATGAGACATACTGTGAATAGTTTGCAACAAATCATTCAAGTTTGCAAAGTAAGACCATCGGGATCAAATTAGCAGATCTGTCTCTCACCTTCAGTAAGAGGAGCGAGACATCTTACAGAGTCCTTCACAAATGTGAGTTTGAGCTTCTACCCTCAGGCAGGAGAGACAGATCCCCAAAAGCGAAGTCCAACATGGGGAAAATTATTTTGTAAGTCAGGAAATTTGCTCGTCTCTTGGGATTAAAACAGAAGCATAAGACTTAAAGAAATACAGACATACTGTAGTGATACTATTGGAATGCTGAGATTATCATGCAACACAAATTAGAGGCTCATATACTGAAAATGTGACTGATGGGCCCAAAGATAATTGCAGGAATATTTTCAGGCAAGGGTCCGGAAGTTTAGGTTGCATTACATTTACAGAAGATAAAACTTAAATCAAACATTTTTTTTAAGAGTCTGGATGTTTTGCAGTGATTTACAATGACAGGACAGGACAGGTAAAGTCATTAACACCACTCCTGATTTGTGTGAATCTGTCGGCAGTGACGTGTGACGGCGGATGTTGGAACGGAGGAGAATGCTCCGCTGTGAACGGAGTGGCCAAGTGCATCTGCCCCTCAAGCTGGAGCGGCTCCAAATGCCAAGAGGGTCTGTTTTTTTTTTTTTTTTTTTTTAAAGCCGAATCTAATTACGCCGTTAACACCACGGGTTAAAGTCACCAAATAGAGACGCCTCCTCTCTCTCAGCTGCAGCTATTCATCAGCAGAGAACACTTTCAAATACCAGTTTTAAATGCTTTTCCAGTTTCAAGTTGCTGCCAGGACAGGAAGTAATGTTCGGTCTTCCTCTGCAGCATTTGGGTTTTGGATGACGTTTATGTTAACACTGCCCTACAAAGGCAAAAGGCAGTAACTTCAATTTTTTCAAAAGTGAGTTTTTGCCATTTTTGGAACATTACAGATGTGCTTTATTATGTGGATAGATAACTTCAGTCAATTGTGTTGTTTTTTTTTTGAGAAAATAGTAGGTTGTATTTGCCTTAACTTCCAAAAGCCCTTGAGAAACCAAGGCAGAGTCCAGTAACTTCACTTTGGGTCTTTGCATTTAGGAATACTCAAACTGAGTTAAGGTCTTCTGCCTTTGTTTTACTGCGGCTCAAAGTGAAGTTACTGTTTTACTGCAGTGGAGTTAAGGTGTTATGCCTTTGTTTTAATATCTGTCATCAAGCACGTCTGACACACACCGTAGCTTGACTAAAGTGTAGCAAAGAAATAGTGTTGGTCGTGTTATTTTAAGCATGCAACCAAGTGAAATACAGTATCAAATGGAAGTTACTGCCTTTTGCCTTGGCATGACCCGTATTATTGTACAGGCAATGCAAAGGCAGAGTACCTTAACTTCCAAATAAGGGTCAAAGGTCATGTTTGAGCTAAAGATTTTTATGTACATTAATAACCTGATTAAAAAGACAAAGAATTGCCACATTTCCAATATTCTGCCTGCAACTCATTTTGCTGGACAACAAAAAGACTTTAAAGTCATTTTTCTCAGTTCTACACTCTGGCGAGTTAAGGTCTTTTGCCTTTGTAGGGCAGCCTGTGATTGATGATGGCGACACAGTCGTGCTGTTAAATTGCAGGTTGAGCTTGGAAATGTTACTGCAGAGTTAAACCTTCAGTTAAGTGGAGAAGCTAAAGGGGCAACGTTTTCACCACCTTCTTGTAGTTAAAAGTCGTTCCTCAAACAGATGTTGTACAGATTCATTTTGTTGAGCTCTCAGGATGTAATTTAAGCTTCTAAAACCCTTAAAATCATGCAGATGAATCATATAAATTTGTCTTATTCATCGTGTCTGTTAACTAAATGTTGAGCTAGTAAGCGTGGTGAAACATAACAGCCCCTTTCAAAAAAGCACCTTTTGACATTTTAATGCTTTTCTGTTTCATGTGAATTAAATCAGGATCTGTAATATTTTTAAATAATTTTTCCAAAACGTTGACAATCCCTTCAACTAATCCAAATTGAGTCGAATTTTGTTTTAAGAGCAGCTCAGTACATTTATCTAAGGTATAGCTGTTAAACTGCTGCTTTGCATGACATTTCTTGTATTCCTTCTGTGCGCAGCAATCTGTCCTCAAGGCTGCAGGAACGGGGGAATCTGCGTGGCTCCAGGAATCTGCAGCTGTCCGGAGGGATGGCTGGGTGGCGCCTGCCATACTGGTGAGTTCAGACTGAACACTTCACACATGCATCAACGCACTTTACAAGCACCAACTCTTTTGTCTCCTTTCTTACTCTCCTGGTCGCTCAGCATTTGACTGTTCAGCTTTTGTGTGCACCGCTATGTTTTAAAAAAAGTATTACATTGCAGATATCAGTTTGCAAATCAGCCGAGAAAGTAATAAGTTGTGTATTTTTGTCTGCTAAATGAAGTTTTCCACACCTCAGAGTTTATCCAGATGTGATAGAAACCCAGACATGGAAACACAAAACAACAGTTGCTGGATTTGGGGTGTTAGGATTTACAAGCTCTCGCCCTCAATCACTCGTTTCTCAGGTTTCACAAAAGATTTACACCTTTTCTGTTTCTGTTGTGTCTTTTGTCTGTTTTTGTCTCGGCTGTAGCTGTGTGCTCAAAGCCCTGCCTCAATGGAGGGAAGTGCATTTCTCCAGACAAATGCCGCTGTCGCCCCCCTTTCTCCGGCGCTCGCTGTGAAGAGAGGACAAAGTCCCACTAGTGCTGGAGTCAAAAGTCAATGAGATACAATTACAATGGTAGTTTTTTATTAAACATTTTTTACTGTATGATTCAAAACATTGAACCTGTTTCATGTTCTCATTTGACTGTGTAAAAGTGTGTACTGTATTTTTGACATTGAGTGAATAAAAAAGTGAACTGCGTGCATTTTCAAAGCTCATTTCACAAAAACAAAATCATAAAAATCGTACGTTTCTTTATTTTGTCAGATGCTGCGATGTCACAATATTAATCTTGTATGAAACATAGATCGAAAAACTGAAATCTATAACATTAAAAGTATGTCATTACTTTAAACCAGCGGTTCTCAACTGATGGGTCAGGACCGAGCCGCAACATCAGGTGTTGAAAAATGAAGCTGATGCAAAAATGAAAAATCCTGCAGTTCCTTGAGTGTCCACTAGAGGCTGGCTGCAGACGCACAGGAAGTCACATACACACCCATTCAAAAAAGCAGAGATTAACATGTTTACAGCCTGGTTCAAAAAACCAAACAGGTCTGATTAGCTCATGTCTCGATCAGCACACACTGTACGGGGGTGAATTTCTTTTGACAACTTAGCCATTTAGATTTTATAAACGATAAGAGTTATTCACAATAAGGCGTGTAGCTGACCTGATTGACAGGTGGGCGCGGTGTAACAGTTTGTCAGGAGGCTTAAAACCCGCCTCAGCTCCAGCTCTCAGTCTGTCGTTAGGTTGACTGAAAGTTAGACTGAGACAGCATTTCCAACATGGAGACCACCATCGATGGGACTCCAGCGCCCCCTGCAGGAACAGACGGGTGATGTTACTCAGGATTCGTCAATAAATATTTACAGTCTATGGCCAGGACCCAAAAGGGGGTCACAGATCTGTTTTAAGAGACTCGCGAATGTGCGCCTGGAAAAAACTTGTGTCAAAAAGTCTATTAAGCGATTTTTAAACATGTTTGCTTCTCTGTTCTTTTAAGTTTCTTACCATCTGAGGTCCAAACTGCACAATCTCTCATTAAATAAATCAGATTAGATGATAAATGTCAGAAATGTGGGTCACACATTTTTCATGAAGAAGTTGGTGGTGGGTCCTGAGGCCAGACCAGTTGAGAACCACTGCTTTAAAGGAAGAAAATGTGTGACTTTTTGATCCAGTAGATCCTGTTAGCATGCTAATGTTAGCGCTCTTTAGTTAGCTCGTAGCTTCACATTGTATGTACTTTGACACAGAATGAGCGTGATCTAAAAACTCTTACTAACATCCAAATAATCAGTGAGTATGTTCTTCTTCTCTCTAGTCCTTGACTAAAACAGCTTTTATACAAAAGGGGAGGAGCCTGCTGTCCCGTCCATGTAAACACGACTCTGACAACAACACAGCCAGCGGGACTCGAGCTTCTCACTCATTGTAGACAGTCAGGACTCACAGACACATTTACACAGGAGATAATGCATTTATGATATATTTATGTGAAACATGTCGCACATTCTTCCTTTAAAACATATTAAGTTATTTGTGTTAATGTGCAACAGTCTATAACTTAAAGGCAGGGTTGGTAATTTCCTCCAGATCCACTTTTTAAGATTTTGGTTGAAGTTGTCTTTAGGTCCCGTCTTTTACCGCTGAATGAGACATGAGACGACGTAGTTTCTACACAATGTAAGAGGTGAGCTGAGGTCCACTTCTGGACCAACAGCGCTCGTGCATGTTAGTGAGGAGGCGTGGCTTTTGAGGGGGCACAGAGGGGAGGGAGTGGGTGCAGACGCAGCACTGAGGGAATGCTACTTTCAAAATCATGCTAGTTTTTTTAAATGGCCAACCCTGCCTTTAAAGGGGCCAAATCAAACAATATATTAAGGAAAGCAAAAAAAAGAAATTGCAACATATTTATATTAATGTTTTCAGTCTAACTAACTGATGTGTACCATCTAAATAAAGCGCAGTGAGTTAATCAAACTTACATTTTATCTCAACTAATAAACTAACAGTGCGCGTCCGTTTCATAAAAGTTAAACTAGGTTATAATACTTTGGTAATTGTGTGAAACTCATCACTGATTCGTTTGTCTTGTACTTCTCTCTGAACGACGCCGTGCGGTAACTCTGTGCGCGCTGCAGATGCTTTCCCCAGATGTGTGTGTCTCTCTCAGCATTGAGGTAGTGATTTACAGGGACGAACAGACAAGTGCAATACATCATGTCCCTCTGTTGGCCTTCAAATGTGCACGGAGCCACTCAACACACACACACACACACACACACACACACACACACACACACACACACACACACACACACACACTCATAAACACACACACAACAATGCATGGTGCTCTCTTCTCGTCTTGTGCATTTTGTAGCTTCTTCTTTCATCCCATTCAGACTCCTCCATCATACCTGTGAAGCCTGAAAAGACACAAACATAAATCCATGATGAGATTGCACACAACACATCTCAATAGGTTGATTACCTCTAGTCTTATTCAGACTGCTGCCTTTACGTTATATGAGGTGAGGCTGACCTTCGCTGCACAGGTGAGTCCCTTGTAGCCTCTCCGGCAGTGGCAGTAATCAGGGAGGACACACCTCCCCCCGTTCAGACACCTCTGTTTACACACCGCTGAGGAGAGACTCCACGTTACAGGACTTTCTTTAAAACATGACTACGTTATAAATAAATCTTATATGCATGTCCTCGTCTGTTCGTCAGGAAAACAAACTGAAGGATGGTAAAAAAAATAAGTTACATAAATAACAACACAACTGCGTAGTTTTCTAATAAAATGAACTCACCTGTTTGACACAGCAGACCTTCCCAGCCGCTGGGACAGTGGCAGGTGTTTGGTCCCAAACACTCGCCGCCATTTTTACACTTCTGCAGGCAGACGGCTACGAGAGAGAACAGAGAGGGAGGCATGAACAGCTTGGAGGATTTATTTATTTCAGCACAGATTGCGTTCTCTACCTGGAAACACAAACACAGACAGAAAAATACAATTCTCTGTACCAAAAAATGTGCAGCAGAACTTTAACGTTTCTTTTTAGCGGCTACAACAAGAAAAACATCACCGCTGCAGAGCTCACCTGCTGATGTCAGGGAAGAGATATCTTTAAAGAAATGTAACTGCCTTCACAGAGCGGGCGCTGGACTGATGTCTCTGAAATGACCACCAGGACTTTCACCTCTCAGTGCCGTACTTTATTGATGGTTCAGTAAGTTTACATGTTTTAGCTTCTGTGAGGATCTCTGTGGACAAACTGGACTTTAAGTGGCCTCTGTGCTTTTTGTACTGGCAGCACCTACAACCCAAGTTCCAGAGCACTTCTCAACAGCGCTCATTGTTGCTAGGTTACAAAGGTTAAATGGTAAATGGACTTGAGCTTGTGTATTTCTTTTCTAGTCTTCTGACTACTCAAAGTGCTTTTACACCGCAGGTCACACCTACACTAAAACACACCGATGGCAGAGGCTGCTTTGTACATTCATACGCCGCCAATGAAGCAGCAGGAGCAACTTGGGGTTCAGTGTCTTGCCCCAGGTTAGAAGACGACCGACTCTAGCCACTCTACCTACTGAGCCCCAGTTAACTTCTGCTTCTTTTGGACTTGACCGTTAAGTTGGTTTTAACAGTCATATGTGCCTAATATTTCTCTTTATTTAAGAGAATTAAGAGAATCCTTAATACATAATATGTGTATACTATGGTAACAGTCTCCATATTATTGTGCTGTGGCATTTCTCATGTGTAGTGGATTTCTAGCAGCAACAAATATCCACACTGTTTTAGAGTGGGGACATTTGTTATGAGTAGAATCATTTTCTGTTGCAGCTCGACTGCGTTCGAGTGTCATGTGTAAGAAACTAACAAAAAGCTCCATGATGTGAAAGCATACCGCTGCATTATGTGTGTCATCGTCTATTGTGGTGTCATCAGGGTAAAGAAGTAAAACACGGAGTCACTCACGTATGTTACACCTCCTCCCTCTCCATCCCGATGCACAGGAGCACGTGTTGGGTCCCACACACTTCCCTTTGTTCATGCACGTCGGCTCACATACACCTGAAACACATTCATTCACACAGAATGATTACCACGTTTACTCCGCCAAACACCTCAAAATGAGACTGTGCTCGAGTAAGCAGCGGCTGTCTGTACTTACTCTTCTGACAGCGTTTTCCTGTGTAGCCTTCGGGACAGGAGCACACGTTGTTCCTCATACACTGACCTCCGTTCTTACAGGGAGGATTGCATACAGCTGAGGAACACATCGACATTTAACTGTGACGATATCTGGAGGTATTTTGCACATGGAGGACAGAAATGTAAATAAGACTCATGAACGCTGACCCATTTATGTCGTCTATATTATAAACTGTTGGAAGTGAGAGAGAGCGAGAGAGTGGGGATTTACATGCTGGAAAGTAGCTACAGGTTGGATTTGAACCTGGGCCGCCCAATTGGAGGACTACAGCCTCCACACATGGGGTGCGCACACTAACCACTTGGCCACCGGCGCCCCAAAACTCAGAGTTTTTTAAAGTCCTATCAGCATAAAAAAAATCCCTCTTTAACCCTGAGTATAATTTTGTCGACACCCCTTCAGTCAGCCTTCTTTGCATCTTCTGGCTGCTACAATGGATAAAAAAGCATTTCATGTTCCTGTACAGCTCTTCTGTTTCACCGCACATAACAAGTATTCATGACAGTTTTACCGATCTGACACTGGGAGCCGTAGAAACCAGTGGGGCAGGAGCAGATGTTGGGCCTGATGCAGGTTCCTCCGTTCACACAGAACGGGTTACAGAGCGCTGCGGAGACACGAGGAGACGCATTAAGGTCGAAAACATGTTTCATTTTAAGCTTCCTTTAGACTCCATGCAGAGATAAAGCCGTTTTAAGAAGTCAGATTGAATGTGTTTCCATGGAAACTGGGACAATATGAGGGCTTAATTGCAACTCTAACTGGTAATGCCATCTATGACTTATCAGATGTGTGCTACATGTGAGGAGAACATTTCAGTGGAGACATGTTGCAGCTGAATTCTTGTGAACACTTGTGTTAAGGTTTGTCGTTGTACCTGAGTTGCACGTCGGTCCGTACCAGCCTGGTTTGCATTTGCAGACGTCAGGAGAGACACATTCACCTCCATTTTCACAGTGCCTGTTACACACCACTGAGACAGACAGATACATATCACTCACATGTATCCAGAGAGTCTCAGGTACAGAGATTCAAACTTCTTTAACAGAATGTAGCCATATTCAGACTGCCGTTTGACTTGAATATGAACGTCTTGGAGGTGAAGTGGGGAGACAACCGATCCCCCCTCTGTACCGTCTGTAGAGGTAGTAACAGAGGTGTTACAGGGGCGAGTTTGTTCGTTCTTAGTGTGAAACTTTTTGGTCTCGGCCAGGACTCTGAGATTTCTGTCTCTTAATGTGAATAAGTCATGGTGGAGATTTAAAAAAAAAAAATACAGGAGTGCATCACAACCAGTGTATACCTGGCACAGCAGAGCGGGAACGCTTGGATAAGGCGCTTGTGTGCTGAGAATAAAAGCGCTGCATCCATATTTTTTGATATATAAATATATGTAAAATTTTCTTCTTTCCATTAATGTTGACAAATATATCTTTTTTCTTTCTCTCAATTATCTTCAATTTTGTTTCTGTTTATTTTTCTTGCTACTCAACTGACTACTTGACTTTTAGTATATCTAATGTAATGTATTTGTCTTTGCTAAATGTTTTGCATATTTTGATTTTGTTTTGTTTATTTCTGTTTTGCTTGTTTTTGTTTATTTGCCGTTGCTTTAATTGTCATGTCTATGTGCACATTTTTGTCTTTATCACCTTATCACAATAAAATACAAATAAAAATAAATAAATAAAATTTGAAAAAAAAAGAAAGCATGCATCCTGTCTCTATGACAACAGTCTCTTGGTAACGTCCGTGGTATGACCGACACTGCTCTGTTGCTTTTAATTTATGTTTTATATTTGAGATCGTCTTTATTCCTTCACGACGAGCACATACTTTGTCTGGATGATAAGCTTAATAATAATGAGGAACCCCCTAACATGGCTCAATCGGACATGGATCAATGAGGATGAGGGTACAAGATCCATAGGAGACAGAAACACGAGGAATATGATTGGCTGGTTGAAAAGAGAACTGGTGACGTCAACATTATTCTTCGGATAAGGTGAACGTTTTTCAACTAGAAACACTCAGAGCAGTCCGACAAAAAAAGGAGAAAGGCTATGAAAAAGGAGGCTGGGCGCTGCACCTTTCTCTGGGCCCGCCTGCCGCTGTGAACGCTCTCTCCTCATTGGAACAATAATAGAAAAAAAGCCAGGCCAAAACTCTATTCTTCTTACACCAAAAATATGACTCCATATTTCTACCTACAGACAGAAGGCCTCTTTATAACGAATTGAAAACACATATTTTAAAACATTTGAAGTTCTTACTGATTTCACATCTGGGTCCCACGTAGCCGTAGGGGCAGGTACACAGGTTTCTGCTCAGACAGGTGCCTCCATGTTGACAGGGAGGCTCACAGCTAGCTAGAAATTAACAAAAAAAAAACTCAATCAGCATTAACCGTGCAATGTGTGTGATTGAGTGTTGGCATGTTGATGAATGATGTGATTATGACTCCTAGTTACCTTCCTCACAGGTGGGCCCGCTGTAGCCCACAGGACAGTCACACACGTTCGGTTTCACACACTTCCCCTGGTTCTTACAGTCAGGTCGACACACAGCTGGAAGGAGGAAAAGTCAGACTGTGAGAGAAATGTGACATATCTTCAGAGGTGGTTAAAGGAGCAGTATCTAACTCTGACACCTAGTGTTTAAAATGGGTACTGCAGTCCACATTCAAAACAGAGAGAGCTGTCTCCCCCCGCCCCCTCCTCTCTAGAGTCAATGCTCACGCAGGTTGCCATGTGGTGGACACTGAAGCTTCAGTGTTTATCCAGCTCTGCATCGGTCTGTAAACCTTTCTGTGTTCTAACCTCTCTCCATTTTTCAAAAGCATCTCCAATATTGATCCTAGTTTGAGCACGTTTCTGCTCGTGGAGCTTATTAGAAACATGCAGAGGCTTTTTAGGTCGGGTACAATCACTTCTATCTGAACCACTTCTCTTGCCCACTTCCATCTCTGCAACACCTGTTGACCTGATAACTGCTCTCATATCTGGAAAACCAAGGGGCGTCCAAAACGGCCGTGTGGGGGGTGCCTTAAAACCGCCTACCTTCTCTGGTCCAAACAAATCCAGACAAAAACAAAGAATAGGATGTCATTAAATAAACTTCTCTCCTTCTCACCAATGTGACAGTTGTATCCGGTGTAGCCTTCCTTGCAGGTGCAGGTGTTGGGCAGAGAGCACTCCATGTTCCTCGCACACTGATACCTGCACACAGCTGAAATCAAATCATGAGTTCACACAAAGAATCACAACTTTATGTGAGGAAGAAGTTGTAACTGAAACCATCTGTAACTTCTTTCAGCAATTAACCATGCAATCAAAATAATATGAGAAACATTTTGTATTTTGGGGTCATTTTAACTGTTGGCCGTATTAAATTATGCAGCTTTTAGGGACAGCTTTTTGCCCGGGGAACTTAAAGGATCCTTGTCTTTTAATTCTTTCATAGCAGCGCTACATGTAACTTTTGCTAAACAGCAGCAACAGCTAACAAATATAAGAAAGTGTTGAAACAGAGTCTAACCGCAGCACAGGTCCATGAGTATCTTGTACTAATTATTCAGCAATGTTGATCTAAAACTTGCTGATATTCACGTCAGCCACAATCTGTGTGAAGTCATACCAGACTAAGTCAAGGCTGCAGCAACACAAACGCAGAGTAAGGTTGACAAAAAAGGTGGGAAAAAAATGTATCTTTGTATAAATCGAGATTCTTATCTTCTGAGATTAAAGAGATGAAAAAAGTGCTAAGGCTAACTCTTTAACTCAGTAGAATGCCAAATGGAGCAGCAGGAAATTCTCAAAGAGGACCTGAAGTATCTACTAATTTAAAAATAGACTTTGAATCATGAATCCAGAATCGTTCTGAATCGAAAATAGATTCTCAATCGAATCCTGACCCCAAGAATCGAAATCAAATCAAATGATGAGACACCCAAAGATTCCTAGCCCTTGTAGACAATCTCCATTTTTTCATTGGTCAAGAAAAGTACCTAAGCTTCCAAATAACTACAGTTATTCAGTCATATTTGTCCAAAGCTCACGAAAGCAGCAGAGAGAGCAGTGATGGTCCATTCAGATTTACAGGTTGGCGAGTTTCTCAAGTTTCCGCAGCCGGCTGCCAAACTTTCATCGTGCTATAAGCAGGCGACCGGAGCGATCTGTTAACACGAGAGAGACGCCATTCCTGGTGTTTCCCTCCAAGTTATTGAACTATTAGATCGACTTTGAAACCAGTATTTAAAAGGTGGAAAAGTTACATATCGTCGCTTTAAGGGATGCAGAATGTTATTTGACTGATATTCTTTCCAGCTAGTGACACCAATCTACTCTCGTAGCCTAAACGTAATGTGAGCGACGAGCAGATGAAGAAATGAAGTACAACTCTTTTCAAACTGTCCTCCTTCACTGGGTGAGAAAGAAAACAACTTCAATCTTGCAACCAAGTAAATAAACAGCCTCAGATACCATTAATCTATTTATCAGTAAGTGATCTGAGTAGGGTCTCGACGTACCTTTACATATGACTCCATCTCCAGTGAACCCGTACGGGCAGCGCCCACACCTGAAGGAACCCGTGACCGTGGGCTCACAGGGAACACCAGGGAAGCAGGGGGAGTCAGCACAGGTCACGTACTTAGACCCCCACCTGACCCCTG
Source organism: Labrus mixtus (assembly GCF_963584025.1). Classification (NCBI taxonomy): domain Eukaryota; kingdom Metazoa; phylum Chordata; class Actinopteri; order Labriformes; family Labridae; genus Labrus; species Labrus mixtus. Next base: position 8,714,806 of record NC_083622.1, on the reverse strand, counting down.
TGGTGAGGTCAGGGTTTATCTCCACGCTGGGCTGACTTCTGTGGACGGTGGGCGTCAACACTCTGCTGGTAGTTTGATTGTGTGGCGTCCTCCTGATACTGGAGCTGGTGGTTTCAGGTCTGGTCCTCCTGTCAGGGGGTCGTCTGGGTGAGATGGGAGATGATGAAGAGGAGGTGGGAGTGGTTTCTCTGCTGGAATTGGATTTGAGGATGTGAATTTGACCATTTGCTCCATTGTTGACCTGACCTGTAAAATACTGAAAGTTAGAGGATATGACTTAAAAACTAACAGAAACATCTTTTTTTTGGTGAATCATGAAAATCATCGATGAACACTTTGAAGTTCTTTCTGTTGCCTTCACATAACGGATACTCTTTTTAGTAGTTTAAAATGATTGTTGATATGTATTTGATCTCATGTCGTTCAGTTAGATAGAGAGATATAGACAGGCAGACAAGCAGGCAGCCAATAGAATTGCTTCACTCTCACCAGCTGACGAGCATATCCGCCCGTTTCCATGGAGACCAGGAGGACAGGGTCCACAGACAAACCCCGCCGAGACATGGGTGCTCTCAAAACACTGCACCCCCGGGTGACACGGCCGCCTGGAGCATGCTGACGGGGCTGACGGTCTGGGTCTCTGTGGAACTCTTACCGGTGTGGTCGCCGCTCTGACCGGAGAGTCTTTGTCACCTTGGAAACACAAAATAAAATTATTCTTAAAGAATTACAGCTGAATGAAAATTAAATTTTTTTAATAAACTCTTGATGTTGAGGAGACTCACGTGTGCAGGTTCTCCCGTCCCCGCTGAATCCTTGCGGGCAGAGTCCACAGATGAAGGAGCCCAGCGTGTTGTTGCAGGTCACTCCCGGAGAGCACGGCTCAGAGACGCACTCGTCTACGTCTTCTCTGCATGTGCGGCCTGGGAGCAAAAGAATCAGCCGTCAAAGACTTTAGAAGCACTGCTCACCTTTGCACATACATGATGTCGGCCGTAGTAGAAGTAGAAGGTTCTTCTCTTTTTCATGAGAGGTCCAATGAAGGAACATTTACAAGCTGCACAAAAACAAAATAAAACTTTGATGTTGACTGAAATAAAAGTAACATGAGTGATGGTCACAACCTGAGTGGTTCAATGAAATCCTCTAAAAAAACAACTTTAATGTGTCGTTAAGTTCTGCAGAGGAAATCAGATTTTTGTAGCTATCTGGTCACTTTACTGTTCCTTCAAAGTGTAGCCCCGAAGAAAAGGATCCACCCCTAAAGCTGAAGACTCCTTTAGTAGTGTTGTAGTCAAGACCACACTAACCGGGACCAAGACATATCGAGACCCGGAGTGCCCCGAGAACAGGACAAGACCAAGACCAAGGCAGGGCGAGACAAAGAAAAAAAAATCTCTCTCTTAACACTCCTCATACAACAGTTCGCAAGATAATCTTTGGAACCATCAGATAATCTGGCCTTTCATGACTTTGGTCAGAAGGGGGGAATTGGACCTCATTTTGATCTGCAGGTTGATCCCTACCTGTCATTCCAGGCGGGCAGATACAGGAGAAGGCGTTGGCTCCGTCGATACAGAGGCCCAGTCTGCAGGGGTTTGGTTTACAGTCATCGATGTCCACCTCGCACCTTTCACCTTTAAACCCCTCCAGACACACACACCGGTACTCGCCGCTGCCAGCAGGGAGGTGGACGTTGGTCACACAGGAAGCTCCGTTCAGACAGTCACAGGAGCGCACTGACACCTGACAGGAAGAGGGGGAAAAAAGGCTGCTTCATTTGCTCAGCTTTAGTCTGATTCACCACCTGAATTACAGGAACACAAGTTTGAAATTGAAAAACTATGCTTGGACATTTAATTAAATCTTTGGACTTTCTTTATTCTAAAATCACCCATTGAAGAGGTACATTGAAACACATGAAGAAAGGAAAGGAATTAAAAGGATTAAAAAATGTAGACTAAAACACATCTTGCACTAAAAAAAACCCAAAAACAATAACAAATAGATCCATTATACATCCTCAAGTATTCTGTCTTTTGTTTCCTTTTTCAGCCAACACACTGAACCTCTTCAGAGGACTCTACACCGAGCAGACCATGAGCACATAACTACATACTATCAGCGCCCTCTAGTGGGAGAACACAAGAACACATTTCCATAGGAGAGCCAAAGCTGTGATAGTCTCTGTGAGGAAGTTTTTGGCTTCCTATCAATCTACTTCTTTCCAAAAATAACCTCCTCCATTTACTTTGTACTGAGTGTGAATGAAACTTTAATGTTGGGCACATTCAAGAACAACAAACCCAGTGTTACCTGCACTGAAGCCCTGGTTTCAGCGTTGCAATCGTCCGTCACAGTAAACTGGAAAGTGTGTGAGTCTGTAGCTTCAGCTGTGGCCGTCCACATCAGCAGGCCTGCCGGGGACAGAGATGCACCTTCAGGACCTGAGTCCAGGGTGAAGAGCACCGCGGAGCCCTCAGGGTCCCGAGCTTGGAGCTGGTAGATGAAATTCTCCCCCTGGAAGGAGTGGAGACGGAACGGCAAAGACTGGAGCGCCGGGGGCTCGTTCTCTGATGGGAGACACGGAGACGTTCAAGAAGTAAGGGAGGGAACAAATCAACAGGTGAGTTATTGAGCGAGTTTACATACACACAAAGTTTACAATCTTTTTCTGGTTGTCTGTCTCTATATGTCAGCCCTGTGATTGACTGGCTTTCAGTCCAGAGTGTAACGCCGCCTCTCGCCCAATGACAGCTGGGATCGGCACCCAAACAGGGAAAGCAGTATCGGTAATGGATGGATGGATAGACTTGAGGAATGCAAATACACTTTCATTACGCTGTTTTTATGTAAGAAATCAGATTTTTAAAAACCACAAAATGTCATCAGCCTGAAAAACTCTGCACCACTCCATCTCCAGCCTTACATTCATGGATGAATAATTCATGAACTTCATGCATGAACATGGTTCTTGATCTGTGAGTAATCAATAATCCACCTCTCATCCCGTCGTTATCATCGAGATCAGCGATTTAACCGCAGTAAAGCCAACGAGACATTTTCTGTCACTTCTTCCAAAGTGAGCCGTTTGACCTACTTTAAGTTGAAGCAGCAAAGTTGGTCTGAAAGTGTGACAATGAGGTGAGCTGTCCTCATATCAGCGCCCGAGGATTAAACAACTTCAATGACTTCAATCTGCACAGAGCCGCTGCTGACAAATTATCACAACAGCCCAGAGCGAGAAAAAAGGAGCCTCAGTGAAGGCTTTCCTGCCTCAGCTGTACGGAGGATGTGACAAATGGAAAACTTTTTCACTCTGACTTTGTGCAAAAGTTCAGTCTGGACTTCTTGAATGATATCATGAAGACGCTGTGAGACGAACCAGATGAAACACAATGAGGTGTCCGTGTACGTACTCTCTGCGATGGACCACGTGTGTTTGGACGAGTCTGAGCGGCATGTGAGGCAAGGGCTGCTGGGATTGGACTCCCCCTCACTGTAACACAGGCCGTCGATGTTGCAGGTTTTCTCCTGAGAAGACAAAGACAATAAACAACGAGGAAATATGAACTCAGTGTGTGTTTGTCTCTTTAAAACAAGCTGCCTTTAATAACTGGAAACATGCCTTTTGCAGAAAATACAACCCAGACCAATGAGCAGAACGCTGAGCTGCAGATTTATGTAAACCAGTTAAAAACAAACGATCTGTGTCCTGCGTTTAAAGACACACATCACAGTAAAGGTCTTTGCACACCGAGTCCGTTTTTGATGCACATTTGCAAAGAAATATGATTTCATGTCGAGCCAATCATGTTTGCACACCGACTCAGGAACTTTCCTCCGTCATTATTTTTTCAGAACAGGTTTGATTACCCTGCCTTTTCACATGAATCCGTGTGTGTGTGTGTGTGTGTGTGTGTGTGTGTGTGTGTGTGTGTGTGTGTGCGTGTCTGTAGTATCCCTACCTCAAACATACTGTCAGCTACTGTTCAGGAACAAATAATTAAAGCTCCGTATCCACCTACATTTTTTTTTTCTGAGAGCCATGCATCTTTTTTCAATTGTTTTCAATGAGGAGAATTCGCAGCAGAAAGCGGCCGCCTGGAGAAGAAGCGCAGCGCCCAGCGTCTTTCTTGTGCGGCTGCGCTGAGCGCTCATGTTAAAACCTTTTCAACTTTTCAGAAAGGTGCTGTTGACGTCCACTGGCGCTGTTTTCCAAATGTATGATATTCCCTTGCTACAGATCGTGTCTTGTACCGAAGTAACAGAGCAGTGCCGGTCATACAGCGGCCTGTTGTCAACAGACTGTTGTCATAGCGACAGGACAGACTTGAAGCATTTTTTTTCTCAGAGAACAAACACTTCATGCAAGCGCTCCCGAGCGCCCAGAAAAAAAGTGTAAAAAGGTGGACACGGGGCCTTAAGTGATCATATAAGATCAGACAAGTTTCATCCACAGTCTCTTATTGTCAGGTCTGTTCTCAAGTGTCACATAAACTACACCAGGAGGTGGTCATGAGCTTTGCAACAGATCCACTTTTTTTACTTTTAAACATCATTTCACTGAGCACAGAGAGACGTGGAGCTCTGCGGCCGACAGAGAGGATGAAGATGTGACAGTTTATACGAGATGGGAGGAAAGATGCCTGCTGAGAGGAACACGTATCTAACAAGATATTTCAAAGTTCATTTCTGTATCATGAAAGATGTCTCACCCTGAGGGTACAGAGCACCTCCGTGTCGAGGGTGCAGATCTGGCAGGCTCCATCATACAGAGTGAGAATCTTGGCGTTGCTGTAGCTGTAGCCATCGTTGGAAACCTGCCATCAGCAGAAGCGTGATTACTGTTGAGTGTTGGGAAAAGGCATCAAACGAGTCAACTGAACTATAGTCGTTTACAGTTTTAACTATTCAATTATTAGTGCATTGCACACGTCGAGAACAACCCGATCTAACGGCTGTAAAATGATTCTTGGCACAAAGGATTTAGTTTCCACTGTTTCACACCAGCTGTGAACTCTTTCCACATCTGCAGCCAGCCAATGAAAACAACCTTCACATCTGTTTGATTTTCATCACTTCAGTGTAAATTCACTGCCTCGTCTGGTACTGCGAGACTGAAATTAATTAAATATCTTACAAAGAAAGAAGAGAAGTTGTTCCCTTGATTTGAGAACAAGCAGAAATAGAGAATAAAGGCGAAGAGATGGACTGACGCACGAGAGAAAGAGAGTAGTAACAATAAGGAAGGACATGCATTAATTGGGTTTATTTTATCCTGAAATGCAGAAAGAGTTTGAGTTATGACTAACTTTGATCTGCCAGCGAGCCAGGGGTCTGTTTCTCACAGCTTCCAGGTCCAAGTCTGCAGGAGCGCGGCTGTCCTGCAGGGGGAGCTGGCACTCCAGAGCAGTCACAGCCAGAAAGACGGCTCGGACGAACTGGGGCTCGTCCAGAACCCAATCCCCGTCAGCAAACTTGACAAGAGACACAGAGGGAGGAGGAGCGCCAAAGAGGAAGGAGGAGTACAACAGAGATGTCAGAGATCAGGGAGGGAGAAGGAAAAAGGGACACAGTGAGGTAAAGAGGCAAATAAAGGAGATGAATGTAACATAAGGAATATGCATCAGCCTGTTTCAGTTGTAATCTGGTCAGCTTTATCAGACCAGGAAAGTGCATTGAGTCAGCGAATGTTTCTTTTGTGAGGTTTAGTTTTTGGCTTATTTTCCCTTCATTAAGAGAGAAGACAGAGGACAGAGTCAGATATCAGGGAGAGAGAGAGAGAGAGAGAGAGAGAGAGAGCGAGAGAGAGAGAGAGAGAGAGAGAGAGAGTAGGGAATGACATGCAGGAACATGATAACATGATAACACTTCTGAAGCAGTACGAGAAGAGATGGATGCACCGAAAAAGCGATAAGCTGAACGAGACGGAGAAGTAAGAAGAAGCGAAAGCAGAAAAAAATTAAGTACCTTTTCTCTAACAAACTCACACTTGAGCTCGTAGGAGTCCTTGAAGCCTTGACCGTAGACCTGGGTGGTGGAGCAGTCGCCCTGCCGGAAGTCACACAGACCCTCCTTCTCCAGCTCGGTGATCTCTGGGATCTGGTCTTCACAACATCAACAACAATGAACAAGAGGACACGGGCATGAAGCGTTAGACCTCAGAATGTATCTGTCATCACAGACAAAGACATGTGTGTGCAAATGACTGCTAACTGTATCATGGATGTATTGTGCGGGAATAGAGCCATATAATAACAGTGTAAATTGTTTGATTTGTTATTACTTTGTAAATGTACCATGAGCAGCTGTATCTTCTGTCTGGCCAATCACCTTTAAGAAACAGCTAGATGCTAGTGTAGTTGTCTAGAGCTCAGCCAGCTGGCAAATCAGTCAAAACAACAAACATTCATGTTAAAAATTGGCAATCTTGGCATGGGAGCTGCATGTGTGACCGTAAACGACATTATTTATAACACAGCCTTATCTCGCCTTTATTATACCCGCCCCCTAATATCAATGTCAAGGTGAGCTGTGTGAATGCAGCAGGTTAAACTGGGTCTGGAAATGGGTCTTTTGTGTCTGTGCGAGTGTATGCTTCATATATTACCAGCCAGCACACTGCAGTCATAAGAGCCGAACCCTGGGAAGCAAACACATCCCCACTCCGAGCACTGGCCGTTCCAGTTGCAGAGGTTTGGACACTTGAGGACAGACAGAACCTCCTGGTACTCGTCCTCTCTCCTCCTCTCCTCCGTCAGCCTCCTCTCACACTCGTTCTCCAGCAGAGGTAGTGTCGCATTCAGCCATGACAGCTCGTCCTTCAGCTGCAGGTCGGCGACACACATGCCCACGGCACTGCTTATTATCGACTCCTCCAACAGGCGCCTGCAGCCGGACGCTATGCTTGAGTTTGCCACAGCCTGCCGGCACTGGGACCTGGCCTGCTGCTGGGTCAGGCCAGACGGTGTGGGCCAGGTGAGGGAGGAGTCTGGTTGAACTGGAGCTTCGTGATCCTCTGGGAAAAAGTAGGTGAAGCCTTCCAGATCAGACTGGCTGAGGCTTTGATGCGGAGAGTTAGAAACAAAACGGTGGGTCTGCCGCCTGCCTCTCTGTGGCTGATGGTGAGCGGACCCAGAGGCTCTCTCCCTGGACGGGAAGCTTCTCTCAAGCTGCCGAACATCACTACCTCCACCCTGGGAGTTTTGGCTGGAGTGACCTGGAGGCAGCGGCTGTCTGTCATTGCCGTCCCCTCTGAGTAGCTCCACCGAGCTGATGTACTCAGCGGTGACATCCAGAGTGGGGATGACGCCGGAGAGATGCACGTTGCCACGATGAGAGCAGGTGGAGTCAGAGGAGGTGACTCGTTGAGCTCGGGCTCTGGGGGACGGGGGGCGGGGCTCTGCCTGACAGTTACAGAACCTGCGGGTGCTCGGGGGACTCAGGTGGGATGGCAGGGTGTCAAACAGGCTGCTGCCTGGAGGGAGTCTGAGAGAGAAGAGGAGAAGACGTCAGCGAGGAGGCAACAGGGGTTGACAGGAGGATTTCTAAAGGGAAGTAGCTACCTAGCAGAATCCTTGCCTCCTGTTTCTTGATAGGTTGATTAGCAATGCAAAGATATGCAAAAATGTGACACATTATGGAGGAGTCCAGTTTTTTACACTTCATGCATAAGTGGCTTGTTAGAGGCCCGCATCGGCTCCACCTATGTACCTGTTACTAGGGCGACCGAAGGTTTGGTTGAAACAGGATTTAAATATGACTCCCGTTCAGAAATCAATGGGTGACGTCATTGAGACTACTTCCATGTTTTATACAGGCTATGTGTTACATTTTGCTTTGAGCATACGCCCCTAAAAATGATGTTTATTTCCATTTAAACAACACTGACCTCCATGCAGAGATAAAAGCGTGCAGGTCCTCTAGTATGGCGCCTCCTGCTGATTGGAAGTCGTTGTCTGACCGTCCATCATATGTCCCGCACAGACCCTCAGTGTGGCTGCGGTCTGAACCGGGCGCTCTCAGCGTCAGACTCATTCCCCAGTTAGACACATCGGCTCGGACAAAGGCTCCAGATGAGAAGGTCATCTGTGGAACATTTACAGAGGAAGACAATCAGGTGAAGGCAGCGATGATGACGTCATCAACAAGCAGCTGGCGACATTTTTAAATGGGTGATGAAGCGTTTTTTAAGATATGATGAAGTGACTCTGCTAAATGTTATGATTTATACAAATATGAAAGACGTATTAAAAGATAAACATAGATTAAAACCGACCGTGTTGTTGAAGTATTCTGTGCCTCTGATTTGTCCCTCACTCACCGTGACTTTGCGCCCCTGGTAGGACTCTGTGATGCGGACGCCGCTCTTGCTCAGGTCTCTGTTCTTCACGGACAGGTGAGGTTTGGTTTCTCCCATTTCTCCGCTGCACATGTCAAAGGCGACGACATCGCCGCCATCCCTCACCACGAAGCCGCACACACAGGAGGCGGCATGCACGACGCTGCCGCACTCCCACTGACGAACATGGACCTCGAACGGCCGGAAGCCGCTCTTATAGAGGACGAAAGTGCCGACCTGGTAGTTCTCATAGTGCCTATAAAAACATGTGGAAAAACACTTTTAAAGAGTGCTCTTTCATAATCATGAAGTATTAGTGCGGAAAACTAAACTTCAACCAAAGAAAGAGATTAAAACAGTTCACTCAGTAAGACTGAAGTACCTGCCATCAAATGTGATGATGTGAGGATCAGTGAAGGAGTAGCAGTAGGCCGGAGGGATGTCTTTCACTGTTATCTGAAAAGAGACATCAATTACATTTCTTCTTAAAATAACATTTCTGGGGCGCCGGATAGCCTAGCGGTCCGGCCTTGGCCCTTTGCTGCATGTAGCAAGAGCTCTGGAGTCTGTTTAGGAACCAGAGGGTCACCAGTTCAAGTCACAGTGCCGACTACAGTATGAATATACAGTCTGGTGGCTGGGGGGTGCCCTTGAGCAAGGCATCAGACTCCCAACAGCTCTGTGTTTAATTCAAGCCTATAATAGTAATAATAATAATCATAATAATAATACATTAGTTTTATATAACGCTTTTCTAAATACTCAAAGACGCTTTGAAAAAAAACATCAACCCAAAAAACAAAACAAAACAAAAACGATGAGGACAGTGCAACAAAGAAGAAATGTAAGGGGGGAGGATGGGAGTTAGTGGTGGTAGGCAGTGATGAAGAGGTGAGTTTTTTGGGATTTCATGAAGGAGGTGAGTGTGTTTTTTTTTAGGAGTGAGTTCCAGAGGGTGGGAGCAGCAATGGAGAAGGCCCTGGGACCGATAGCTTGTCCTGCAGGGGGGGGGGGGGGGGGGGGGGGGGGGGGACCTGAGAGTGTGGGTGGGAGTGTGCCAGTGGAGGTGGTCAGACAGGTAGGGGGAAGCCAGGTTGTGAAGGGCTTTGTAGGTGAGGATGAGGAAGTGGATACGCTGGGGGATGGGGAGCCAGTGGAGGTTATGAAGGACGGGGGTGATGTGGTCTCTGGTAAGGGTCTATGTGTGTGAGAAGCATGTTTCTCCTAAACAGAGTGTGAAGCAGGATTAATAGAAATCCCCTATTCTCTCCTCACAACATTTCCTGTCTCTCTTTAGCTGTCCTGTATAATAAAGGCAACAAATAAAAAGGAAAATAAATGAACACAGAGAGACATTTAGAGTTTCCTCTTCACTGCATATCTATAACAACACATCCTAAAGATAGTTTGAAAAAAGCAAATGTTAATAAAAATGAACAAATCAAAGAACAAACTAAGGGCTTTTTTCTAGAGAGAGATAAATAACGGTTGGAAGTATCTGAAACATGATAACAAAGCGTCACTGAGTAAATGTGAGACAAGTTGAATCTGTTTACCTCCACTGGTTCTGGTGAGTATCCGTTCCAGAGAAAGTTTTGTGTGATAATGGATTTAACCGATATCCGAGTCGTCCTGTTGTCGTCTTTGACAAAGTCTGTGACGGGGCTGAAGTGGATCACCGCTCGGCTGCAGATCCCGTCCCTGCAGGGGCGCCGGGGCAGATCCACTACGCAGGAGGACAGGGACAGATCTGCTCCCAGAAACGCCTCATCTGACAGAAAAGTGAGGGATGTTTTGGTTTTGATTGCATGTTTGTAAAATGAAACAACAAAAATAGAAATGTGGATATTTATAGTAATACTGACATTTTTGTAACATCCAGTTATTGGTTTATGAACATCATTGTCCTCACCTTTACTGCTGGTACTGAGCTTCAGAGACAGGCTGCACTGCTCCGTCGAGGAGGGGGAATCCTCCAGACACGGGACAGGAACTGAGCTCTCAACAACCAACTCATACAGCCGCCCATCTTCAGACACACTGATCACCTCCGGTCTCAGCTGCACAAAGAAAAAAACACAACAAATGGAGTCGCCCAGCTGGCCGGCAAGGAAGCCTTCATACTGCTGTACTCTGAGGAGAAGTTATCCGTCTCCTTGTCCACCCAGATGTTTTTTTTTTATTTTCAATTGTTTAATCTGAAAGTAACAGCTGACATTCATCCTGATACTGTCATTAGGGAAACTTTAACTAGCTGATGTTAGCTAATTAGCTTTCCCTTGTGTTTTGATAATGAATTTCTTGCCCTTCACTTCCCAAACGGCCTCATTGTTGACCAAGACACGTCGCTCTTTGTACGTTTGCAGTGGCCATTCTAGAGTCTGCTGGAGCCATGGGCATAAGCTAAAAATAACCTCTAACCAGCAATCATCGCCATTTTTTCTGCCAGTGTCCAAATGCTTACTCCCCCCCCCCCCCCCCGTTTAATTTTCTCTCCTATAAACAGATTATTCCTCTTCATTTTTTCCCACACTTTGGTTTTCACAGCAATAATGCATGCAACACTTAGCAGGGCAACGATAGTGACTGCTGTCAGGTGGGGGCCTTAGGGAGGTTTCCTACTGTCATTGCAAAATTTGCACTATTTTAAGCCGCTGCTCTGGTTTAAGTTTGTGAGCACTCGGGGGCCCCAAGCAGTTGCCTGCCATGCCTGTTGACAAACAGCGCCTCTGTACTTTGGTAGTCTTTCATCCTGTAGTTTTGTAAGGGGAAGGGTTCTCCGCTAAATACGATTATACCTCACTGACTTGAAAGATTTTGCCATTTTTAGGGATTGAAATAGTGTCCTGTGTGCTGTATGAAGTTCGCAAGAAGTGCCCCAAACTTGCAATTTATCTTCATACAGTATATCTGTTTGTTAGTGGTTGTCAGGTGATGTACACATGCTTCGGTTTGATGAGATGGAAAGTTAAGCAGCTCCACAGAGTGTTCAATGGTGGACGCTACTTTCTTAAACTCTATTTGCCCTCCAGGGCTCAACACTGGTCATGGAAGCTATGGATACACTTGCTTTGCTCCTTTAAGAGTTTAACATTGATGTACAACTTCAGTTTACAGTGATGTACCGTTATCCCAGCGAAGAACTCATGACTGTCCACCGAAGCGCCGTGGATGTCAGGCGAGTCCAAAAGGAAGCTGGAGCAGGAGCAGTAAATCTGCAGGAGGATGAGAGAGATATTTAGTCTTTCTTAAAACACATCTCAAGTGTTGTCAAGAAAGAGAGAGGAGAAGGATCCCAAACATATCCAATAAAAGGCTCACATGACCAGGAAACAGTAAAACAACGTTTTGAATAATAAATCAACATGCCAGGATTCTAAACGATATCTTTGTACATCTGCAAAGTGAACCAGATTGGACTAAGACTCCTTTAAGCCGGCCCTCCATCAGACCTTGTCACCCAGACGGAGGTTGAAGCCGTCCAGCTCGATAAAGGCGGAGGTCTGGATGGTGGTCTCCTGTTTGAGCTCCTCCTTCCTGCCCTCGGGTGAGAGGCGAGACCAGGCCACCACGTGACCCAGGGAGCTGTTGGAGCTGCTCTCGAAGCTGCACTTCAGGTAGACCGTGTTTCCCGTCACCTCGGAGACGATCACAGGAACAGAGGGAGTCGGAGGCTGCTTTGCTGACAGGAGAGAAGAAGAAGGAAATTTAATAAGTCATGTTAATGTTGTTAGCTTCAACAGGGTCTTAAGTAAGCATGACTTCCTCTTCTGAGTCTGGCAGGCTGGTAGTGGGCGGGGCTTATCAATGAACGCAGTGGCCCAGCCAGCGGTGTTAAGTGTGTGAAATAACAACGTCAAGGGTGGATCTGGACGCTGAGCCATCGTGTGACCCGACATTGAAGCAACAGTGAAGATGGACATCCACTAGGTCCTGTTTTTTGTTCCTTTTAGTTTGACCAACTTAACAAAACTTGAGAAAGAGACGGTGTGCTTGGGCTGGCCGATAGTGTGTGAGAGCTGATGGTCGGAGCTCGCTGCCGACTGCTGACCGGAGGTAAACCCACACCCTACGCCGCCAGCCTTTGTGTTTGTATTACTATGTTAGAGAGGGAGCATCCTCTAGACGACATTCATTCTCATGACATTACTATCTGGGTGTGTTTTTTATGTTGTTTAAAGGCAGGGTTGGTAATCTTCAAAAACTAGCATGATTTTGAAAGTAGCATTCCCTCAATGCTCCGTCTGCACCCCCCCCCCCCCCCCCCCCTCCCCTCTGTGCTCCCTCAAAAGCCACGCCTCCTCACTAACATGCACGAGCACTGTTGCTCCAGAAGTGGACCTCAGCTCATCGCTCACATTGTGTAGAAACTACGTCGTCTCATGTCTCATTCAGCGGGAAGTAAACTCACAGTATAAACTCTGTTTATCTGTGACGCGCTTTGAGGGAGACAGGGAGGCGTGTGATTGGTTCATCAGATTGGTACCCCGTGGCAGACATTGGTCAAAGTTTTTTCAGGCTTACAACTGATACAGGTGACAGATTTTCTTTGTTCCTTTTTCAGAGAACATGAGTTATTAATTTCTGTCAGGACCTAAAGACAATTTCAACAAAGATCTTAAAAAGTGGATCTGGAGGAAATTACCAACCCTGCCTTTGATTAATGTTTCTGTGTTTTATCTGTACCTCCACTGATGGAGAGCTGCTTCACTGTCTTTTGTTGTGTTTGTAGCGATGATAATTAAGATCTATTAACATGTTGGCAAGGTACTGTGGCCTGGTTCATTTAATGTGAAGAGATAATCCTCTAATCAGAAGTTGGCATAACTGACAAATGCATAAAATGGTTATGCAAAGGAATGAAAATAATTCATACACACTGTATGAGCCAGAAGATATTTCAACGAGGTCTGCTCTCTGAATTCAAAAGATGAAAAGTGATCCTTGGACTCACACCAACCTGGATTCTTTTTTTTTTTTTTGGACCACATTAATGAACATGTTCCATAATATTTCATCTACCTCTAATTAAACCTCCCTCCTCAATCTTTTTGTTTCCACTCCTTCCCCACCTCCTGAAACCTGCCTTGGCGTAATTCACAACCTTGCTGAGAGCCATTGCCATGGAGACGTGGCCCAGCGGACGCCGGGGACACATGCTCAGCTCATTAAGAGGAGCGGTGAGGGGGCCGACGGTGCATTCCTGACCGCATGGCAACTCCCTGACCTCCTGATTGTTTTGGTGTTTGACCTAACACGAGGAGACAAGCGCAGGCCGTAAACACGGCAGCAGGATCCTCACTTTGACATGTTCCATCCACCTCAAGCTCGTCGGGGCCACAGGGCGGTGACGTCGAGGCTGTTGGGTCTGACATCTCTGTGAGGTGGAAAGGAGAGTAAAGAACTTAGTTATGAATCCACATTGATTAAAACAACAGGTTATACAACATTTCAGTCTGATGCCAAACACCTTGTTACTTCATTGCAGTGTTACAGTGAGGATCTTTCTTTTGTCATATTGAGTGCATCAGGATGTATTTGCATCCCTTCATCTCTCCGGCTACTTTGATATCTTTGTTGCATGATTGTAATATATCTTCATATTTACATAAAGCAGATGTAAACCATCTCAAAGATGTTGGCAAGTAATCTTAACACTCTGAACTGGTTATTAGGGTAAATGACAAATGGACATTTTAACTGCACTGACTTTAACTAACTCTTAGAACATATATGATAACTGAATATATTCTTATTTTACTCATTTCACTAATTTTCTCATAACATATACTGCATTGGTCCCATATTGGGGGAAATGTTTTTACAGCAGCACTAAGTCAAAGACAGGAGTACTCAAGTGACAGCAAACAAAATGCAAACTACTAAGCAGAATAAAATAGAATACAAAAAATATTGACATCACGTATATGCACTCTGTAATCCTTTAACTGGTGCAATAGACAGGTTGCTGCTCAGATTATTTGCACAATGCTTTAGCAGAGGAAACATTGAATAAAGTTGTGACAGGAAGTCTGAGGTGATAAATGAATATTTGGGTAGAGGCTAGGACAGGTGCTTTCAAACATTGCCATGGCACTGACCTCCATCCTCGACTACTCGTCTCTTTAGTGTGATATAATTCATGCAGATGAATTCTGTTCCTACATACCCTGTGCACAGTATCCCATGCATCCCTGTGTCGGCTGGAGCAGGTACACGTAGAAGTCTCCACAGCTGCGGACTGTGACCGGGATGCGGAACATGCAGCAGTCTTTACCGTTGCCCGGAAAGAGCTGCCAGGTAGCGCAGGCCGTCAGCTGCCTCAACTCCAGAGGACCCGGCAGGGATTCCCCCTCAGCCAGGGACAGCCACACGGGAGCCTGGGTCCCACAGTGATTCACCTGCATGTTTACAAGGAGAGATTCATACAGATTGGTGACAGTGAAGGCTTTACTTTCTTTCCATCTTCCTATTCCCTTCTCCTTTAATTGTTTCTTTCCCCAAAGCAAATCTCCCTGAGTTCAGAAAGTTATATATAGTAGCTACAAATTGAAAAATACGGTCATGATGACTGGAGTGAACAAAGAAATACTGTTAATAATGTAAGTGCACTGATCACAACTTAAAACCAGCGTAAAGGCAGGGTTGGTAATTTCCTCCAGATCCACTTTTTAAGATTTTGATTGAAATTGTCTTTAGGTCCTGACAGAAATTAATAACTCATGTGCTCTGAAAAAAGGAACTAAGAAAATCCGTCACCTGTAGCAGTTGTAAGCCTGAAAAAACTTCAACCAATGTCTGCAACGAGGTACCAATCTGATGAACCAATAACACGCCTCCCTGTCTCCCTGCTCCCTTCAAAATCATGCTAGTTTTCGAAAATTACCAACCCTGCCTTTAATACAATAAACATAAACACTCTCAGAAACCCAAATGTCACAAAGGGGTTGAAGGAACAATAAAAGAACCAAAGACGTCATCAAAATACTGAAGTACTTTTGGCTGATGTAGATTCATCTTAAAATGTGAATAATCTTCAAGATTCAAAAAAACTATCTCTATCACACAGTGACAGAAAATCACCTTTGGTTAGAGGCTCGAGTAACATAAAACATGAACACTCATTAGACTCACATCAAATCAAAGCAGAAGTTCCATAAATCGGTAAAAGCATGTTAAAGTGTTTATCGAGCCTTGATTAAAATGTGTATGGCAGTGGGAATAAAATAGTTTCTCTACGTTTTATTTGACGCTGAAACGAGAGGTGAAAGGGATGTGAAGAGTCCTCCGTGATGCAGACCGCTTTCCTTTCTGCAGCGTGTAAAGTCCTGACAGTTGGATTTGGGTGTTGCCGGTGATTTAGTGTAGATTTAGCTGCATGTTTTAATGATTCCAGTGAGTTTTCTCTTGCATTTGTTTGTGAGAAAGTGCAATGTTTTCTTTTGAAAAAGTCCTGCTGGCCTAACAGATCTAACCATTTATCCGCCATCATCATAAAGACATCCCCTTATCATGTAACACATGCTCACAGCGACGCTCGCTTCCTTTCTCCGCCCACTCCCATTGAGATCCATCACCCAGGGAGAGCAGCAGAGCCCTGGGAAGGCAGAGCGAGGCTGACACTTTGAGATGGATCCTGCAGGCTCCTCACAGCAGGCCGCCGCAGGATATGAGACACATTCCAGCTCTCCTTGCTCTCTCCTTCATCATGAGCACAACACACACACTGATAACTGTGTGTGTCCAAAATGTGTTCATGTTTGCACACATCTTCTCCCTCAGGTGAGGAGAGAGAGACCACCTCAGAGTCACTCCGCATGAGATCACACAAGTGGCCTCAGGAGGTTTTCAAAACAGATGTATTTACATTTCTAACAATTCAAATCTACATTTTTAATATCAGGAATTTGGACCGCACCCCAGGCTCCCAAAAAGAGGAGACAACAGTTGCCATCTCAAAAGTTATTGAGGTGATAACATAAAATCTACCTAAACGTGGGTCAGGGTCATGAGAATTTAACGACCTTAAACTAAGGTCACAGCCAAGATTTTGTTGCCCCCTCTTTGGTTTTCTCTTTTGCTGATCTTATCCAGTACATGTGGAAGATCTCTCACTACAAATATGTTTGGAAAATGTAAAAAAGTCACTTGTTCAGCGTGCTGTAATTTGTCCTGTCTGAGACCTACCCTCTAGCTTACATGCAATAAAAAAAACTAGGCAACTTTCTTGATGTCCTATATTGTTTGAGCAACGTGGCACTCCAACTTCCTATGGGATTAATAAAGTACTATCTTGTCTTATCTTCAACCATTATCCAAAATCATAAACGTACTGTCAAAGATAATTAATGCACATATTCAGATTACTCTGTTTGTTCCTCCAGTCTTTGTAAGATGTTCAACAGAAGAAGAAGAGATCGTTTACCTCCACACACTGGGTGGGCATGCTTGCCGGCTTGTCAAAAATCTGAAACTGGTACCATCCCGGAGCGAGGGAGTGGTCGCAGATGAATTCCTGCAGGGCCGACTGCTGCAGCCAGCTGGAGCTGAAGGTGGTGCTGCGGTAGGGGTTCTGGAGGATGGAGTGGCCGCCCGGTGCGCACTCTGGAGGGAGCACTGCAAGCAACAGAAAAGTAACGACATAGTTATAAGAGATGAAAAAAAAAACTGTCAGTACCAATGATGAAACATTCATAAAGTTCTCTGCAGGGAAACACTGAATACTGTGCATCGACTGTTAAGACTTTCAGTTAAAAGATGTCGTGCTGCTCAGTGCTGGTGTTTGCACCCAGACCATGAAATGCACTGACATTAGTAAAAAATAGAGCTTGATTTAATCATTCAGGTTTAGGAGGACGTTACTGTTGGGAAAATTTGTAGAAACTTGACTTCACACAAGAACGATTCAGGAGACTCAGATGATTCTGGAGGACAGCACACATGTAATAAAGTGTCTTACCAAGCCTTTTCTGTCAGACCGTCCCATAGGCTCGGTATTTATTTACAAGATGATGCTAAAGTCAGGGAAATATTAGTGTACATACTCTACCTAAAACTTGATGCATGTGATGTTAAGACAAGACAATTGGGAGCAGACAATAAGTCAACCAAAAAATCTAGATCTGAGGGGAGTGTCCTTGGTTGGCCTAGTCACTGCTAACCCTGTGAGCTCTGACTGTAGTCAGGCGCAGGGAATAAGCTAAATGATGTCTGTATATAAACAGAGAGACAGAAATTCCATCACAATTACCTGAGCCAATGAGATAGACATTTAAATAGCAGAAAAACAAACATGATGTATAGAGAAGAGCAAAGCAGCATCACCAACAAATGTTTGGATGACAAGACTGAGCCAGAAATAAAAAATATGCAACAAATTTCAAATCGTTTGTACATGAGGGCAATGAAGAACATGACTTAATGCAGTGTTCTGACTACTCAAAGCGCTTTAACAAAGGTCACACCTGCACATTCACACACTGATGGTAGTTGGCTGTTATGTAGTGAGACCATCAGAAGTCACTAATCCCATTCATGTGCCGCCGACAAAGTTGTGGGAGCAATTCTGGGTTAAGTGTCACATCGCACACATTGCTGCAGGAGCTGGGAATCGAACCCTTGACCTTCCAGTTGAACCCTTGACCTTCCAACTGAGCCACAGACGCCTCCTTCACTGTGTGAAGTAAAGCAGCTAATTGCGGTTTCACACTTTCAGTTTTTACTATTATTAATTTATCTTGAGTTTGACTGACTTAGGTGATTTAATTGAATCAGACACAATACCTCACAGGCCCAATCAATATACTGTGTATTTAGATCATTCTCAAGGAATGCTGAGTATCTTTGAACAAAGAAAAATGTCCAAGACATCCTCTTGGAACCAATTGCAGAGTGGAGGGAAGTTCTAAAACTGCTACACAGAGAGAGAGGAAAGGTCAACAGGTCAAAGGTTAAAGGGGGACTCTTAAACACTCAGTGTGAGTGCTTCTGGATCATTAGAGCTCCAATAAATTACAAGGTTATCATATAGCTATGTACAAAACACTCACCGAGTGAACTACCAAAATTAACTAGACGTGTAATATGTTTCATCATATTTAGCATTTTGAGACTATGAGACGAAGTGTTTTGAAGGGGACTGAATCAACCTGTCGGGTCCCTAGTCTGACTCCAGACTGATGAATCTTCAACTTTGTCTGATGCGATACAAGAAGACACGATAGGATATGATACCATGCAATGTGCTGAAATAGATCCTGCTCAAAACACAACATAAGAAAGAAAGATGAGGGGATCATAAATTAAGTCAACAGTTCATTCCATCCATTCTTTATTTCCCACTTGGGTCAGGGTGGACGCAGTCTAAGCAAGTTGCCCCAGACATTCCTCTTCCCGGTGATGTTTGTTAGCTCCTCCTGGGGAGTCCCCAGACCTGAAAGGTTATATAATCTCTCCAGCGTATTCTGGGTGTACCCCGGGTGTCCTCCCAGTTGGGTGTGAGCAGAAGACTTCCAAAGGCAGGCGAACAAGAGGATCCTAATCAGACGCCCAAACCACCTCAACTGGCTCTACTCCAAGCTCCCTCAGGATGTCCCAGCTCCTCACCCTATCTCTAAAGGCTGAGCCCAGACACCCTCCAGAGGAAACTTGTTTCAGCTGCTTGTATCCATGATCTCATTCTCTCGGTCAGCACCGGAAGCTCATGACCATTGGTGAGGGTGGCTGGTAAATCGAGAGCTTTGCCTTTAGTCTCAGCTCCCTCTTCACCAAGATGATCCAGCTTAACACCAATGTTAACTTCCGATGTTGCCCGAACCTCACGGTCCATCTCACCCTAAATGGTGAACAAGACCCCGAGCGGCCTTTTCCAGTACCTCCACAAGAGATGAATCTGTATGCAAGATCTGAAGCATTTTATTTTTAAGCTCAAAAACTCAAAGTCCACTATAACTTGAGACTGTCAACTTGTGATTTTGACTCATGATTGAAGGTTAAGCCCAGATATAAAAATTACATTGTTCTGGTGAGATGCATTAGTAAGCCATGATGCCAGTGTCGTCACACACTGCATTAGGCCCCTGAACCTTAAATCACAATGCACAACCATAGATTGTAAATATTAATGGAATAAGCATGAGTGACATCACCGATCTGTTACTGCAGGGGGCTTTGGAGATTGGCGGCGGTCGCCATGCTGGAAAGGCTGTCTCAACCTAACTTTGGGTCGACCTAACGACAGGCTGAGAGCTGAGGCGGGTTTTAAGCCTCTTGATAAACCGTTACATCGCTAACTATGTACTGTATAAAACGTATCATTCATTTAATCAAAACAGACAAGTTTACACAACAGCTATTATTGTTATAAGATAAACAAAGGCAGAGAAAATTAGGCTTTTCACAGAACACCTGCTCACATCTCATCAACTCAAATAACTTAGTCTGTTCTCATGCTATCAACAGACCGAATGACCACAAGGGAAGAAAGCTATCAGTGACTTTAGGAAGTGAAGACGGGTGAGTGAGGAGGCCAAAAGACACGAGGGAGTTGAGGAAGTTCAGAAGTTAAAAGCGGAGCAGCGTGTGGCCACAGAGGTGACATCAGGGCAAAAGAAAAGAACCTCGGCTGTAACCATGAGGCCCCAACTTCTGCTTCTGTGCACCAGGTCCATGTTTTCTGGCCCTGACCTCATAGGTCAAGTGAAAGGTGATAGCCTGACTCAAACTGCCACAGGGGTGACTGGCAGAAGCTGCTGAGGGAGACGACAGGAGCTGTCAGAGCTGCATATAGACGTCCACCTTTATTCCTCAGCACCTGGTCACTTTAATCTTCATGAGCTGGACAGGAACTCCCAATGTCCCCTGTGCTGCATGCATCTTCCCTTTGACCATGAGACTTTGAGGCATGTCAATCATGAGTGACAGTCAGTCTACATGATGGATGACAAGATGTTAGCTTCATGATGGCATAACACCAAACATCTACCAGGGACTTAAAGCTCCTATCATGATTACATTTGATTTATCCATCCATGTTTGGTCTTTAAACTGTGATTTTCCTTTCAGAAGACAACGCTAGCCGACACAATGAGCTGAGAAACAGTTAGACAACAGTGTGATCACCACTCCTGTTACGCATAAACAGCCAAAGTTGGTCATTTTTAAAATAACAAAGTGGTTCTTACCTGTTTGCGCATGCATCGCGATTGGAAGAAAAAACAGCACGCACTGAAGAAGTTTTAAAACTGTTCCAAGTTTCATCGTCCTACACAGGCAGGCACGCGACTTCAAACCCAAAAGTGCGAGCACTGAGCGCGAGCACAGGGACCGCTTTACTGATAGAAGTGAGAAGGGCAAAAACACGGGAGCGCAGTTCTCGAGTCCGTTTTCCGAACCAAGACAAGTGACGCGCGTCTCAATCCTTGCAGAGAGTAGGCTACTCCGAGTTAGTTTGAGTCGCCTCTGATGTGAGGACGCGCGGAGGCTGTCGGCTGACCACAGACTGCTGCAGGCTGCAGCATCACAGTGTGTTAGGAGGGGCATCAGCGGTACACCTCCAGCACCTCTGCACACATCTGCCTCTGTGCTTCAGGAGAGTTAGTGTGAAGACGCAGCTCTTACTCTGACATCATTATGCTCTATCAGCAGAAGGTTGACGAAAAATACAATAGTTTACATTTACATATAGTTTGATTTAGTTACTGATTTTCTGACTTGATCAGTTGTTTGATCTCTGAACATGAGATAAAAGTTTAAGACATTCACATCCTTACATCACATTTGGACACAAGCAGTAGTGAGACATTCCTAAAAAATGTGGCAGTTAAAGCTCCTTTGAGGAGTTTTATCTGGATATGCAACTGACTGAAATTAATACTGATGCCTCTTTACAGTCTACAAAAGCAGAATAAAAGAGCATCAGAGAGACAGGAGATTATTTCTGTAAGATTAGCCTAGTATGCCTGAGACCCCTGCCAGAGGTCAGACAAGGAGGTCATTGCACGCAGCAGTGAGTTGCATGTTAGACATTGAAAATAAAGACGGATGAGTCACTACTTACACATTTAGTTTTGCTGCTCCCTCTGCGTGGAGCTTTCTTCAAAATGACTTGAAACTGACAGGTCTCATTTCTCTCCTCCATCATGACCACTGGACAGTGCCTGATGTGTTTCTGAATTGTAATCTGTGATCACGACTCTGCAAACCGATTAGCACATTGCAATTGTTGTCTGCTCTTAAATCAGTTTGTAAACTGTTTCTTATATTTATGATAACGTGTGATGCTGTTGCCCTCTTGGCTTGGTCACTCTTGGGAAAAAAAAAATGGGTTAACTACCTGGTAAAATAAAAGTTAAATAAATAAAATGTAAAGGACAAAATAAGCAAAGATTTACAGTGTCCCACTTCATCCACAGGGGGCGCCAGAATCAACAGAACCTGAAAGTTCCTCACAGGAGCTTTAAGTCCATTTTTCTAAAACTTACTCACCTTATTTCTGGACTCAATATTGTACTATTTACAACACAATGTTTACTTTTAACCTTAGAACGATTCATTTCCACTTAGAAATATGTTTATAAGAGCTGTGGCTCAGTTGGTAGAGTGGGTCGTCTCTCAACCGGAATGTCGGGGCTTCGATCCCCAGCTCCTGCAGTTACATGACGATGTGTCCTTGAGTAAGACACTAAACCCCAAGTTGCTCCCGCTGCGGCGTATGAATGTGTATGAATGGATTAGTTACTTCAGGGGGCTAGGACTGATGGTTTAATCATGGAGGTTCACTTCTGGCCAGCCACTGATATTTCATTAGTCACCTCTCCAAACCACTAAAACAGACGGACCACATGTTGCATTTTTCAGGGAAACTGTGTCAGCCAAAGAGTGGGATTCTGGAGAAGCTAAATCTCACATTCACAGCCTTTTCCAAAACCGCTCCTTTTACTTTCTTTTTTACTTTTTTTTTTAACTGCAGCCGTGCTACACGGATATCAAGTTTCACTGTCGGGAGCAGAGGAGCTGCAGCCGATTGTTCTGTAAAGCCCTGAAGCAGAAACAGAGGAAGTGACACCTTTATAGTAGGCCTATCTTAGATTAGATATGGTTTGCAGTGGCTACAGCTACTTTGTTTGATTAAGAGAAGAAGAAGGAGCAGGAGATAAAAGGTGTCTTACTGTCCAGTTACAAGATGAGAAAACTAATGCCTCAATTCTACAATTCATTTAGCAGACGTTTTTTTTATCCAAAGCGACGAACATCAGAGAGTAAGAACAACATGAGAGGATCTAGAGAGGAGGAAACAATGTCAGGAAGAAGAGCAAACGAACAGCTTAAAGTCTGATCGGACACACAGGTGCTGACAGAAAGTGACCAGAGGCAGAGGACAACATCAACAGCTGTTCTTAAGAGTTCTGATCAGCATCAAAAACATCCCAAAATCATCATCATCATCATGAAGGTCGTAGGTGTTCATAAAGAGCTGGGTCTTTAGCTTTTCCTTACAAGTACAAAGGGACTCTGAGTTTGGATGCTAATGGGAAAGCTACAGGTGTGAGAAGCTCTCATCCGTCCACACACACATACTGTAATCTATCGTAAGCATGTGTCAAGCTTTAATTTTAAATGTATTGTATGTTATAACTATTCAGGTCTACAGGTCTTGAGAGGTCGGTCTGATTCTCTGTTGTTGTTGTTGTTGTTGTTGTTGTTGTTGTTGTTACAAATGTGATCACCACAGTTTAAAAAATAACCCTTTACTGAGGTCATCAAGTCTCCCATGTCAGTGTGGATACGGCCCTCGTCAGGGTCAGAGTGCAATGACAAACTGTGCAGTCCAGCTTTAAAAGAAATTCAAGTGATGCATCATTTATTTAAAAGTTGCAGATTAGTTTAATCGTTTTCCAACCAAAGAGCAAATTCTGAGCTGCTGAGAAGTGAGAGTGGAGACTGCTGTGGAGTTATTATTCACCCCGATGATGCCTGTGAAGTTTCTATAAAGTCAGCAGGACTTTGTTTTGTGATTAGCGATGATTAAAAATGTGTTTTTTCCCGGTCTGATGGAGCCAATAGAAACGTGACAGCTGTGGAGGTCGTAGATTTGCTCCTCCCATCTTCTCCCCGTGCAACTCGGAGGTGCCTGACCTTCTTGTTGAGACGCTCGTCTGTTTGACTCCCAGGCAGAGGAGGAGGAGGGACACAACCCCTCCCTCGTAAATCTCCTGGACCATCAACCTGCAAAGAGCCTGGAATAGCCATCAGGTAAAAACCCACTTTCTTCCTGTTCTCATGCCTTCTCTTACACAACCAACAATTAAATCTAAATCTGCCTCCTGGATGGAAAAACATGAATCTATGTCAAGTGAAAATATCTGCACAGAGCATGTTTAACTTAAAGCCTTCGAGTAGCATCCAGGGAGCAAAAGAGTGGTAAACAAATAAGGAGAACTGCCTCATTGGATACTTAAATCTCTACACATGAGCTCATTTTGTGCAATTTTCTGTCATTAAAATCATCTTTGAAGATGTGGGAGAAATATCAGCGCTTACATTTCCCTTAGGAGATTTGATATCTGCTAAATGATGCAGGGTGAGCAAACGCTATATAATGACCTTAGTTTCCACTACTTACAGGGAAACTAAACAACTTAAAAGACCGACTGTGTGGGGGCACCACCCAGCAGGTTGGTGAAGAAAAGGCTGATTATTTAAACACAGATAAACCAGTCCTCACCTCCATCAGACTATGTCAGCGTGTTAACACATTTGTTTTTTTATTACAGTGTTTTTCTCCTTGTCGCCGTTGCTGTCGTTTCCCTCTCCACGACCTGCAGGAAAAATCACAAAAAACTTCAAGTTAATCACTCAGCAAATGTACAAGTTTTCTGGATCAAAAACATCCAAATGATGGCGCCTTCCTAAAAAACTTTTTTAAACTTTATGAAGAATATTTGAGCAGCAACATGCACTCATTTGTCAGGTTACATCTTGGCTAACATGTGTAATGTTTAAGACAATAGTGACTGAAGAGGTGCTCAAAATATCAGAGATGTGTCACAACTACTGAAGTGTTCAAATGAAAAAGGTTGAACAAAAATGATTCTGACTTAAATAAAGTGTCCCCACTCTTACTCAGGTAAGAACACAAATATTATCAGTCAAAAACAAACTTGTGGGTAAAAGAAAAGTGAAATATTTTCAGTTTTCAGGTGTGAAAAAAAGAGGCAGACTGCCCCTGAAATCTTCCTGACTTGCCTGTTCACACTTTCACCTCGCAGTGGGAGACTACCCTTGTCGGACTTGCAGGGGAGCTCAGGAGGCAGGACGCGATGAAAAAAGGACGAAACAGAAACAGCCGATGAAGCTACAGAGTCCGACGCTATGATGGAAATGTTCGCCCTGCTACATGTAGTTCGACATATTGTCAATAAGAGAGCGGAGAAGAGCATCCTGGTGAACAGAAAACATCATGAAGAAGTTTAATTTGGCGCACAGAGATCGCACCAGTCACACACGCTGGTCACAGGATATAAACATCATCACCCACTCCGCCGCTCTGAATTTATCCTGAACGTTTTCCTACTCACACAGAAAGGTTAATAGAAGCTGGTAGGAAAAATTCAGCCGTTTGTGTTCACACGTACAGCACACGACGAACAATTCAGGACATTTTCTGAAGCGGGGTTGAGTGGTTCCGAGCCAGCATATTAAACAACAACATCCCCAGTTTGTCCTGATTCCAGATCAGTTGAAGACAAATATCAGAAAAGATCAAAATAAAAAAACATGCAAAGACAGTATTAGCAGTCATGCTAGCAGCTATGTTGGGCTGTAAGTAAGCACAGTGGTGCAAACAACTAACAAATAGCATTTACGTCTATAAGACTTTTTAGCTTTCTCTCCCTCAAAATGAAGCACGGCCTTGTGCAGTGTTTGATGTAAGCGCTGATCTTTAACAGAAAGGCCTGAGATAACTCAAGGAGGCATCAGAGATGTTCAGATTCATCCTCTGGGAAATGCTCTATTCTTTTTTTTTATTGTTTCTGGTCATGCAAGGTATTTCAGATTTTGGGATTATTCCCCTCAGAAATGTAGCACAAAGAGGGAAAGCTCTTATAAACCCCTGAAGATGAATACTTATAATCACAGCTGGTATTTCAGTGAAATCGTTGTAAATGGACTTGAGTATCTTTAACCAAATCTGGAGAGAAGCTGCACCAAACTGGGTGTGTGTTTGTTTTGTAATCGGTCTGTGCTATAGAAGGAAGCAGCTTTGTGTTTAGTTACTGTAGACATGTGACCTCAGAGCAGCTGGGTCATGACTCAAGCTATTCCTGCCTCCACCCCCGACATCCAGCCTCCTATCACAAACCCCGACCCAGACTGACCAGTCAACACTTCTCACCGACAAACAATGCAAACAATGTGTGTACAGTGTCTGACCCAGAAGCAAACAGAATCCCCCCTGAATCCTGACAGTCAAACAAACGTGAAGACGGTAACAGCAGTTTTAAGGTTAAAGGTGAGCCGGCGAGTATGTTTTGTGGGGGGCTATTTCACAGTTTAGGGGACTGCCTGGGATTATGGAAAGACCTCCAGAGGCTGAGTTGGACGTGGTTTTGAAAGTAAAAGTTTGTCTCTCAATCAAAACAATAAAAGTAAAAAGAAATGTAAGCGGGTGTGATTTATCCATATCTTTGAAATTCAAAGGTTTGTCACTTCACTGATTTACACCGAATGTCCTCCTCAGTCTGACCTGAAAATGAAAGCAAAGGGAAGGAAGAGCCTGATCATCTTGAAATCCACTCTGTCCTCGGTGCTTTCACTGAAACAACAGTAAAAACAGATGGAGGGTCCTGACACGCAGTCAGAAATTGGACAGAAATATAAGAAAGTCCAAAAAATGAGGCCAGTAGTTTCCTCAGCCTGGTCTTGGATCCTCTGTTTCATTTGGTTTTCTGTTTCCCTGAGCAGTTATGTAGCCTAGATTTACAAGCTTCTGTGTGTTCCAGCTTGATTTATCTGTGGTACTTTATCTTTTAGTGTTCAGACAACAATGTAATTAGGCTCCCTCATGTCAAGACTCGGAAAAGGAAAGGGTCAACTTCGGCATCTCGGGCTGTCATGTCTTACAAAAAGCTCCTGTAATCGCTTCAGCAGAGCCACTGATTGCACCGCGGCTGTAAATGTAAGCGCCGGACACAATAGTCTGAGTCTTTTCAGACAGCGAGCTGAGGGGCCGGAGGTGGACAGGAGCCTCTGAAAGTGGCAGCTCCTGGTTTAACAGGGGCAGCGAGGTCGGCAGCGAGGTCGGCTCCTCCACAGGCGCTGTTTGGTCTCAGCTCAGGTTTCCTGTTGCCTTTGCCCCCTTGTGTCAGCTGTCAGAGCCGGTAAGAACAAAGTGAGCGCCACAACAACTGTCTTGAAAACCCTGCTGCATACAGATCTGTGTTTACATAAAGGAAGCTCCTCTGCTGGCCGTGTGGCTCTCTCTGACGATCCTGGTTTTTTTTTTTTACTCTGAATACCTTTCATAACACGGTCTAGAACTGTGACTGAGGCTCACAAAGTTTAAGAACTCTTTTAACTGTGATCATTTGTTTTGATCTATTCAGAAGGAAAACGAGATGTGGAGGGAAATTATAAATACAACTTCATAATTTTCCTCATTCTTGGTGCATTTGCTGCTGTTTTTTTGCCGTTATTCCTCGTATGTTTCTAACTATGAAAAACCTAATATACATCCACATGTTTTGTTTTACTCTGATTACTCCTGTGTAAAGGAGCATCAGTGCGGACACAGCTCGACACAAAAACAACCAGAAAACACACAAATGCAAGTGGCTGTATTCAAAGCATGATAAATAGGTCATAAGTAATTGTTATGAGCGGTTAAAAGAGTGGTGTTAAAAATAAATAAGAAATAGATCAGTTATTCATGAGCCTGATGGATGTGGGAACAAAGCTTGACATGGCTCGATTAGTCCGGAAAGTGATGAAGAGTCATTTCTCATTTCTTATTTATATTATTATATCTCGAGATAACATCGCTGATTTTCTGATGATAACTAATTCGTTTCTTGAGTAAACAAATTAAAATGTATGACTCATGACGGGGAAACAGAGAGGGATAAAATTTATTGATTTGTGTCCTTTTCAGGTTCCCGTAGCGAACTAATCCTATTCTGCAGCTTTATTTCTCCACAGTTTAAATTCTTTATCCGTTTGTTTGTTTTTGTAACATCTGATTTTTAGCTCTATTCATCAATTTTGGACACTTGGACACAGCGGAAGTGGATCATGCTGTAAAAACAACACTATTCACTTTCTATTGGCTCTTTGAGAAAGTGTCGTTCTGCTCGATGCTGCATTATGTTCACCACCAACATGAATCATTTGTTCTGCTGTTTTGTGACAGCTAGGCGTCGTAGTTATCATGCACAACAAGGTAAGACTCTGATCATAAAAGAAAATAAAAGACAGCATTTAAATAAAGAGAGATGGGATTATCTGTTAGAAATCTTGATGTGTAATAACTTTATCCACAGAGTCTAGACGATGCCTAACAACATTAATCAAACACAGAAAGGTTTTTACCATCGTGGACTTAAAGGAGAAGAAGTTAAACTAATGCTATATTCTATTATTGAGTTATAAAATAATGCATATTGATATTTGACGTCAGATTCTGATTAATAAAGAACTTGCTTCTTGGCCTCTTTTTTCTTTTGCCCCTGTAGAGACTTTTTCCCTGAACACCTCATGGTCGTTTCATGACTAGTTTAAACGTCTTTTGTAGTACTGGCAGACATTAAACAGCTCTCTCTTCAGCATTAAATCTGGAAGAAGCATCATCTCTGGACTGCCTCTGGAGGTTATGGTTATCATTCAGGATGCTGCTGAGTTTAATTCACACGGTAGTTTCAAACTTTGAGGCTCAGTCTCCTCTTCGTGGTTTGTGTATTAAAAAACAGAAAGTTACAGAGGGGAGGTGAACTTTCTGCTTCTGTTAAAGGAGTTAAAGTTTCCCTTAAAATCATCAGTGGGATGTGTTTTCTCTGATTGCCGTCACATGAATGATGTGCTGCCCTCTGATGGAAGAATCATGACATTACAACATGTGTACACTTGTTTCTGTCACTTTAGAGGATATTACTGTTCAGGCTTTCTGTTCTACAGTACCTGACATATGGACTTTTACTTCACTTGAGATATTTTTATTGTTATTGTGTTGTACTTTTCCTAGAGCCTCTCGTCTCATGCCCATTTGTCTGGTGCCCTCTCGCCTGGTGTCCTGAAGCCACGCCCCCTGGAGCTTTCTGTGTTCGATCCGCTGTGTCTCGTTCCTACTTCGTTGTTTTTGTACTACGGGGTAATAGCAATCATACTTTTGAATAATTACCAAGAGAACACTTAAAAAATATGAGGAACAGGTAATACAGAATATTATGATCCGAAAGGGCATGAAACAAGAGGTCTCCAGGCTGCAGGCAGAGCACCCTTTAATGATCTGATACATTCACCCCAAAGAGAGAGAAGGAACCTCTTAACCCAGATGGTTTCACTAACAACCCTCTTTAAGGCCAGTAGAGGACAGTATAACTTTGTTTTTCTAAAGGTTGGTAAGTGTGAAGAAAGAAGTGAATATCAGAACTTTGTTTGTCTTTACACCCCCCTAATTAGCTCATGTCCCGACATATTCATCCTACACAGAAGCAGTTTATAAGAAGAGGTTTTATGTCAAATGATTAAAGGAGTGAACCCTCTGAATGTATTATTCAGATCTTATATCCTTCCATGTATCTTAGCAGGATATTGTCTCCTCTTTTAAAGCATTAATATGTAACACAGTTTTTGATGCTTCTTGTTTCTCAGTGCATATGGAAAAACATTAATATTGCTCTTAAGGTTTACGTTCTTCATGTTGAGTATTTAAATGGATTGCTACAGTAAGAGGATCTCGGGCATTTTGGTATTTACAGGGGAATTTGTTTGCACAGTTGCTAAGTACCTGCTTTTGTCAGATGCCTTACTGAGCTCGGCCCACTTAACTTAATTCTATTTCGCTCAAAAGACAAAAGGCGCCCGTTACCAAGCAGTGCCTTTTATGTGTTGTGTCTGTGAGCAGCTCTTGTGCATCAGTCTGCCACTTTCCCCTGGAGTCACCCCCATGTTCCTCACAAACAGTACGACAAGCTCAACCTCCAACTACAGATCCAAACTCGTAGTTTAGTGTCAGGACAAGGGGATAGCTCCGGGAAGGTAAGTTGACATTTTCTTGTCAAAATGGCTCCGTATAGTTTGTTGCATCCACTGACCTCAATCCGCTTTGAAGATAAGGTCCAATTCTCTGCGAGTCAGCATCTCTCTTTTTCAAGAAGCAAATGGTTTGCTCTCCCAGAGACTGAGAGCGAAGGCGACGTGTTGAGCACCAAGCCACCGGATTTCTCTGTGAAACTGTACAGATCTCTGACAGTCCCTCAAAAGAAAGAAAGAAAAGAAGATTCAAGTCCAGCTGTACCTCCGCTTGGTGTAACAAAAAGCAGAATCGGGGTACTTTTACCAACATTATTAAATCAGAGTTACCAGAGGCGAGACGAGCCTCTGGAGTTCATCACATCACGCAGGCCTCCTGATGCTCTGGAGTCTGAGCTGATGTTTGTCAGGACAGGGAAGTATCCTTCTGGGCCGTACAAGAACCCCAAACCACATGACTTCAGACCGGTGAGTGTACCTGCACACATGAAAATATGGTAGGTTGTCTTAAAAACAAAAAGACGTAAACATGAAAACTGTACATGAGATGAGTCCTTTTTCCTTTTTTCCCCAGGAGTATTTCTACTTTGAAACTTGAAGGAAACGACTAAAACTAAATAACTAAAAGTACAAATATACTTTGAATTAAATAAATGACTTTTACTTTCAGTACTGCAGTATTTTATCTTATTTCTATTTTATTTAACCTTCATTCAAGAGCTGGTTAAGATTAAAAACTTCTGTTTTCAAGAGCGTCCTGGCCAAGACAGGCAGCAGCCGCACAATTTACAGAGTTTCACACAAACAACAAGCAGCCACACATACAAATACAAAAAATACATTGTTAGACATTAAAAGACACAAATAACCAATTTAAACAGCAAATGTTCGTCAAGATCTTCCTCAAACACATCAGGGAGAATATCTACAGCTAGATGCGTCCGCCTCCAGGTCTTTCAACATCCTCTTAAAAGCATCCAATCAGAGAGCAGCTCGTTAAGTTTCAGCTCTTTTTGTAATAAGTTCAAAGTAAAGGGAGCAGCAAACTGAAACACCTTTTTCTCCAGCTCAGTTCTGACTTTTGGAACAGGCAGTAAGAAAAGGTCCTGAGAGGATTTTAAGTCCCTGCTCTCTGCTGACTCATGGAGGTCTGGTTTGGTTCAGTACATAAGTTTGCGTATGCTCAAACAGGTAACTCGGGTAGAACTACAGCCACCACTTTTGGTTGTAATATTTTATTTTGCCACAAGATGGCGACCAACACAACACTAAAAAATGTCCAACCTTTTTCTTTTCACCACCGCCTTCAGCTTGATGAGGACCTTCCTGACATTGTGACAACATTTCAGAGAGACCCTGGTAACCTGAACTTAAAGTTACGGCACCTGGACGTTAGTAAGTGGAATTACATTATCTCTGGAGTTTTACATCACTGAATGAGTACATTTAGGATTAAGATTCTTCTTACAAAATGATGTGAATGTTTAAAATTAATTATCTAAACTATGTCGCAAGAAACGTCTGAATGAGTCAGAAGCTTCCTGACATTTTAAACAATGTTGTTCCTATTGATCGAATGGCTTGATGTTTTTTATTTTCCAGTTCGGACCATCAGATCTGAGTCAGGCTGCTGTACAAGAGGGACCAAGACAAAGATGGACACCTTTAAGCCTCCAGAGCCCAAATGGGATGCAAGGCTCGTACTGCCTCAGATGCCCTACCCTCCAAAATCAGCTTTCTACACTGTCAGTGGTGTCTCAGTTTTACTATTACATAATGAACCTTTTCTATAGCCGTGTTCACACATGCACTCCTGAAAACTTCTGGAGAATTTCAGGAGGAGAGAGAACTCCCATGATTCCCTGTTAGCCTTGACGTCATCTTTTGTTATTGTTTTGATTGGGCGGATTTGACATACTGTGCGTTTAACTTTAGTTGTCTTTAGTATGTTACAGGAAATGTTTAGAATTCATCAGTTTACATGTCTGCTTCACAGAGACACCGACGAAGACGAGGAGCGTACAGTGCTTTCTTGGACCGCGTGGAGGACAAACTTTCAAGATCCTGGAAAAATAAATCATGACACTCTTCAGAATTACCTTTGATTTTTTTTGATTTTTTTTTACATTTTTATGTGGGATAAAATCTTAGAAATTAAAAAAGTGTTGAAGTATTGCTGAGTTGTGGAGCATGCTAGTTAAACCGTACTTATAAGGACAACATGCATCAAAATATATATATGTATATATTATACGGGCGAGTCGTCGCCTCTCAACCAGAAGGTTGAGGGTTCGATCCCCAGCTGAGCAACATGTCCGATGTGTCCTTGGGCAAGACACTTAATCCTGCATTGATCCCGCTGCTTCGGTGGCGGTGTATGAATGGATTAGTGTTGTACTTACTTTCTGATGTACGTTGCTTTGGATAAAAGCATCTGCTAAGTGAATTGTAACATTGTAACATTATAACTTAATAATATGCAAGACTCTGTTAAACTAACAAGTCAAAGTCCTCCAAGCTCCAACCCAGAACCACGCAGGTCCAAAACCTGTAGTTTTATTTTCTATGCTTAAAGTCGGAGATGATTACGAGATGTTAGCAGACTGTGCTACGGAATCTTTTTCCTCTATCACTAATGGTTGGGAAGAGAGGTGAAATCATTTGATATTTCATAAGAGAGCAAAGATCAGTGGAAAGTCTCACTAATTAAATGTACAACAAAACTGTTTGTTTTCCTCTCGTACTCCAACAACCATCATATGACCAACGATTTTTCAAATTGGGTAAGATAGTAAATGTATGAATGTCACCTCTAATGGAGTGCTTTAGTATGTCTTACTCATCCGAAGTAAAGACATAAAGCAGTCTTAGAGCTTTAAGTTGCAGCGACTCCGGTATCATAAAGGTCATCGTACAACATTATGAGCTCACCCTCTGGTCCACTAACAGCTGTTCATTCAGTACCCCGACTATGATAAACATGTGAAGCCTGCACATGTTAAAGGCATATCTGAAATAGCTGCACATGTGTTTAATGAGTCATCTGTGAGTCTGTGCATAACTCGTGCTAAATATAAAAACGAATAGTTACTGCGTTATACCACCAAGACCCCCAGGATGCCGAGCAGCAAACCACCGGACGTGTGTTTGGATCTTTTACAGTTTTTAGAAAATCTGTTTTTGCAATCCAGGAAATAAGTAGGAATAGTAATGTTTTCAAGGGCTGCATAATAAAGATAATAACATTATTATTGATGCGATATTTGTTGGGGTGTGTATTAAACTACGGGTTCCCAAATGATTCAGCACACGAACCCCAAAATAAGGGTACCAGAGACTTGGCAAAGTGGGGTCATGAGCCAAAAAAGGTTGGGACCACTGTCTGAAATATACTGTTAGTTTGTCTTTTTAACGTTCATTTTATCGATGTATTGGTACTTCATTTTTTATTCTTATCTCTGAGTTCATTAATAATAGTAATAATTTACATTTTAATGGTATCAATACTTAAATATCAAGAGTAAATACAAAAAACAAACGAGTCCTACAATTAGGCCAACACATGAGAGTAGCAGTATAAACTATCCTCTTGTGTTACTTCACTGCAGTCTAAGCTCATTTTCTGAATGTGTTTTTAACCATGAAGAAATAGGTTACTACTGTGTATCTATTGTAATAGCAGGCCTACTTTTAATTGTACTCACTACATACACGTTTTTTCTGGTATATTCCCGTCTCTGTGTAAAATGATTAAAAGTCAAACCAGTGATTGAGAAACAGAGACACCATGTGAAAACGCTTTTTACTGTTTGTTATCCTTCACGCATGAGGGGCTGCTGTAGTCAGCGTGGTGCTTTTACTGCCCCCCTGCCCCCCCTCGACCAATCATTTCAAACAAAAACACGAGGGGCGGTGCTGTTGCTGCAGAGGAGCCCCCCCCCCCCCCACACACACACACACACACACACACACACACACGAGAGAAAATGGGGGAACACGCTACCTTCACGCGCTGAATCAACTGTAAGTTCGAATGTTACTTTTAATGGTTACCAAGGTTACTAACATTTACTCTGGCGCTGCTACAAGCTAACATTTGCTTATCTGTGACATTTTCTGTGAGTTTATCGCTCGATGAGAGTCCGTTAACGCTTTAACATGAGCTACTAAACACAACCGCTGACTATGAAGCCTCCAGGTTGTGGACTGGACTTACTTTAATGGATTTTATAAAGTCATATTTGGCTATATTCCTTCCGAGTGTCTCGTATCTGCAAGTTTTTTTTGTCCACTAAACGTTGTATGAACGCGAAGAAAGTGACATTTCTGGACAGTTTAAAACATAAGTTAAAATGAGGTGTACCTTTCTCGCCTCTCCTGCCGTTTTTTTTCCTTGGAGAATTTGAATCTACTTAAATCATGCCGCAATGATATGTTTACGGCTCGAAAGTGATAAATTATTAATGTAGAAAGTAAAAAATGGTGTGACAGACAGACGGAGCAACAGGTGATCCTGGTTCCCGGGCAGATACTTGATTGACAGCCTTTTTAGCCAATCAGCTGGCAGTGAACGGCGACAACGCACCAATCGCACGCGTCCGCAGTGTTCGAATGGGCGTGTAGCCAAACTGACAGCAGTGCCATCAGCAGTGGATCCACACACGGGTGCAGCGAGGACAGAGCAGGGAGTGTTTCTGGTGAAGGATTGTCCGTCGCCTTGCCTTTCATACGAGGTGGAAATACAAAAGTGAGTTGAATTGCATGCTGTTTAGACGCTGGAGAGGACTGCGTTTGTGTTCACAGAGGAGTACATTGAATGTTTTCTCTGCCCTTTTTCTCTCAGACTGACTGGTAGGTAACCTATTTCATAGAGGACATAAAGACGCATCTGTTCACCTGCTTGTCAGTCATCTATAAATGATATCTCATTCCGTTAAAATACTAGAAAACTGTCTGTATTTCTAACACAGATCAATTGAAGATTTTACAGGAATTGAAACACATCAAGCTTGGAGGCCCCTATAAGAGTGTTACAATTGCATCATATAAGATGAATGTATTCAACTTAGTGAA
Organism: Labrus mixtus; assembly: GCF_963584025.1. Lineage (NCBI taxonomy): Eukaryota > Metazoa > Chordata > Actinopteri > Labriformes > Labridae > Labrus > Labrus mixtus. The sequence goes on along the minus strand of NC_083622.1, from coordinate 8,680,143 downwards.
TAATGTTAGATACAAGCAGGATATGTTGGACTCACACTAAACTCTATATTGACTTGACTTATGATGTGAAGATAATCAAGTTATTTTTTGTCAAATGTTTGTAAAATGCTTAAAAGCTCCACATCAGGGTTATTAGCTCATTCTTTTTGATGTAGACCAGGAAATAGTTTATTGCTCTTTTGCTGGTCATGAAGGTTGTTTGGTTGTAAATGATGTACTGCTGTGGACTTTGACTCAATAGCCCTATAGACACTTCTGTTGAAACATCATTCACAATAATACCCATTTCAAAGACGTTTGTTAGCTGCAAAAACAACCATAAAACAACGCCACATTTTCAGTCAGACTTATTTTAAACATCCGCTACAGTACATTACACATAGTGATATCATACAAACTTTTTAATGGGGAAAATGCAGCTTTAAAGTGTCCCTGTGATACTCTGATAATCTTCCCTTAACAAATAAAAAGTTGAAGATTTATAAGCCACAAAATGCCCCATTGTTGTAATCAGTACACTCAGTGGCGTGTTGTGTCGGGTTGGTCTGGTATGTCGAGTAGCTTCAGGTGGCTTAAGTTGTCAAACATTTGATTGATTTTGTTATGCAAGTTGTGTTGCTCATTTTGTTGACTTTTCTCTGCCTGTGTTGCTTTTACATAACATTTGAAGACAAACAGGTTAACTAACGCAACAGGAAGAGGATTATCTTTGGATATTTTGATGTGACATTATTCTTATTCGGTTGTGGCTTTAGTAGCTGTTTAGTTAAAGCTGGGCAATTAATCTTGATAAACTAGGGCTCGACCGATATGAGATTTTTGGGGCCGAGGAGGAAAAAAATCAGATGCCGATATATCAGCCGATAAATTTCTTAGTTCTATGTTCTGTAGGGATAGATTTAGGTATGCACATTTATTTCATTGATCCCTCAAATGCAGTAGCCAAAAAGTTGTGAAAAATAGAAATAATGAAGACAAGATGGTCACTCAACTGGAAAGTAACTGCATGTACATGCATCACCGCTTGACACTCTGGAGAGTGATAATGCCTGTTGTAATCCATATAGCGTCCTCCGCTGGTGACAGCCAGAAAGAGAAATGCTACAGTAATACAATGATGCTCAAATTAAATGCTCTTTGACTGGTGATTAAATCTAGTAATATTGGCGCACATCTGTGATTAAAATTAGCCGATACGATAGTCACTGGATATGCTAATATTGGTCGGGCTCTACAATAAAGACATCAGGAAAGTCTGAATTCATCGCAATAAATAAAAAATCATTTTTTTAAGTAGTCAAGCATTGCTTTCTCTCTCAGCATGTTTACATTTTAGTTGTACAGAGACCTGAGTATAATGTTCATGCTTTCACACTATTTTGAAGCGGTCAGATGAAGCTAAAGCAAACAATCTCTTGGATTAATTGGCGCCAATCTAGTGGGGAAAAAAACATTTGGATTGGTTCTGCATTAAGAAGGGACATGTTGCAACACAGGTGTTCTGTAAAACATGAAGAACAGCAAATGGACATAGAAACTGAGATACAGCTAATATGGACTCTATATGGTTATTCAAAAGGGCTTATCAAAATGTTATTGCAAATCTTTTCTCTTATCGTGCAGGCCTCGTCTAAGTGCAGATGCTTCTGTAAGTCTGTGTTTCACCCAAAAATAACATGCAATATGTTTATAGGTCATTGCTGCTGTCATTCTGGAATATTGTCAGCTCTGAGGATTACTGCCAGACAACTGGATCAAATCTCCTACATCACCAATCCTTCCTCATGAGGAAAGATGGGGAACGGATTGTCAGAGCAACCCAGCCTCCTCTCAAACATCCCCTTCTTCCAGTCGTTCCACATCGCCATCCTCGGGCTGGACTCGGCAGGAAAGACCACCGTGCTGTACAGACTGCAGTTCAATGAGTTTGTAAACACGGTGCCCACCAAAGGTTTCAACGCCGAGAAAGTTAAACTGTCTCTGGGCGGCCACAGGAGCGGCACGTTCCACTTCTGGGATGTAGGCGGTCAGGAGAAGCTTCGCCCCCTGTGGAAGTCGTACACGCGATGCACAGACGGTATTATATTCGTGGTGGACTCTGTGGACGCAGAGCGCATGGAGGAGGCTAAGACGGAGCTCCATAAAATCGCTAAGACGTCTGAGAACCAGGGGGTGCCTCTGCTGGTGGTAGCCAACAAACAGGACTTGAGGCACTCTTTAGGACTCGCTGAAATTGAAAAATTGTTGGCGCTGAAAGAACTGAGCCCGGCGACCCCCTGGCACCTGCAGCCATCCTGCGCTATCATAGGTGACGGACTCAGGGAGGGCCTGGAGAAACTCCACGACATGATCCTGAAAAGGAGGAAGGTGCTCCGGCAGCAGAAGAAAAAGAGATGAAGTTGTCACTAGAAAAAAGACTTTGTGACTGCTGTTTTTATGTGAAGGAAACAAAGGATTCTCTGCGGGTTGCAGGTCCAGATTCATCACGCTGAGTTTTATCAGTCCAGTAATTTGAGATGTAGGATTCCCGGCCTTGGTCTGGTGACGATGCTGTTGATCAGGAAGTGACGCATAGAAAAGGAATACAGTATGAAGATGAGAAAGTTTCAGACATGTGTGGATAGGTTTATAAAGAAGTTTTTCTAACGATCCAAAGCACTGAGGGTTTGGGGAATGGAAGGGTGACAGAAGTTAAGGACGCTGTATGTTTCATGAACGGCTTTTCCAAACACGTTTTACCAAAAATATTTAAGATAATTTCTCACAAGTTGAAGGGTAAATTGGTAAATGATTGAAGGTTGTTACACCAGGGGGTCAATTAAATATCAGTTTTATTTCACTGTTTAATATGTTATTATAATTAGGTTTTTTTACACTGGACTTTCTACGTTTAAGAAAAGTATTATCATGCATCATCATTATCGATTTGTTTGCTGGCTTACATCTCTGTTTTTTTTATGAGCACTTTAGATTATTACTTCGTATGGAGTTTATAAGTTTTAAATAGAGCATATGTGTTGGATTTTCATTGAAATGATTGGGGGGGGGGGAACAACAAATGTTACTGTAGTTGGTCCGTGGTGACCGCTTTATGTTTTGCTTAATAAAACATATTTACAGCAATGTTGACGCTTGAGGGAATCATTATGAACACAATGTTTCTAGAGAGATTTCATCCAAAAGTCATGTAGTTGTAGTAAAGCTGCTGTGTGGAAGTTTAAAGATACAGTATGTAGATTCTGCCGTCAAGGGGCTCACAATCAATACTACAATAACAAAAGGTGATGTCGAGGGGATGGCGGGGAATCATGGGAGTTCTCTCTGCTACTCCACCTCCATCCCCCAGGGGAAACCAAACTCTGCGTTGACCGGAGTCAAGACGACAAACGGGCAAAACCGACCTGAGGAAGAGAATATGTTTACTTAAGATGTATACAAGTACAATTTACATGATGTTTTTAACATTCAGTGTTTCCACGGCAACGATAAACATTCTGTCTGTCATGGCGGCTCTGTGACGGCGGGTGCCATGACAAGACATGTCACAACTATAAAATTACGGATTTCTTAAGCTTTGATAACCTTTGGAAATATTTGAGGTAATCTAAGTACTCAACAAAAAAATAGAATATAGGTTTAGTAAATTTTGAATCAAATTAGATATTTTAATGTAAACACTGTCATAAAATTCTACATGTTATATGTTGAAGGTGTTATCGATTTTGATGACACCTGTCTACAAAAGAGGACATATCTCTTTGATTTTGTCCTGTACATTGTAAAGTGGTGCTCTGTAATGAAAAAAGCCTCCCTTCTTTATTTTAAATGTCTAGGATGTAACTCACAACGACTCTTTGGTGTGGTAAAGTGTTTAATGGCGGTTTTGAATGTTATTAATATTCAGATTGTTTCATTACCAGCCAGAAAACTCCTCACAGGAGCTTTAAACACGTTCAGGATTGCAGCCCTCATTCGGGGTGATAGTGTACTCGAGCACATTTGAGTAAGTAGGGAGTGTTATTAAAACAAACATGATGTGAAACGATCTGTCAGTGTGCCCTTTAAGGAGCCATTAAACCATACATTCTCGGCGTGTAGCTCCTGAAAAGCTGACGTTACAGGACTTGTTCTTCAACCACGAGAATGTCATGTTCCTGAAAAACAACATTGGCCATGTATGTGATGCCTCTAAGCATTTTTTTCCTTTTTTTAAACTTGTACATTGATTGTGTAGAGTCTGGAATGAGGTTGTGATACTTTGACACTTTTCAATTCCACAATTGAAGTTTTTTGAAAAGTACCAAAGCTATTAAAAAAACCACAGATCATTCGTTTTAACCAGATCCTACAGCCAGGGAAACCACTGTCCAAACCACTCAAATACAATGGCAACATAACGTTTTGTGCAATTTTCCTAATGAAAAACTATAGATATTAATATTCAAGATTTTGATTTGTCACATGCTCATACAGATTTGCAGTGAATATGGATTCTATTTTTGTTGCCATGGTATTAATACAGTTTCCTTTTAACTAGGGTTTAAAACGTTTTTGTGGAGGAATATATGTGAAACCAATGAAAAGACTCGCTGCAGGTACAGAACCTTAAAGCTCCTGTGAGGAGTGATTAGCTGTTTATGAAACAAACTGAAATGAATATTGATGACCTTTTATGACCTAAAAAAGCAAACAAGACCACCAGCGAGAGGACTGACTATTTCTATAACGTTATTTTTAATGCCTGTAAGAGCCGTTGTAGGGTAGGTGTCAGTCAAAGTGGTGAACAGCACGCTGCGGGATGAGTGATTCATTTGACTGCATGTAAAACAAAAAAAGCAGGAAACATCTTTTTTGTTTTGTTACCTTCTTACTACACATGTAAAGGATAAAATCAGCAAAGAGATGACAGGTACTGATTTGTCCACAGAGAGTGCCAAAATTGACACAATCAAAAGTTCATCACAGGATCTTTAATCTTGAATATTCTTCATGTAAGAATCTGTAAAAAAAAAAAAAAAGGATTTACTGATAAAGTAAGAAACTCTAAATCTGTCATGTTGACAGGTGACCTGAATTGTTACCTGCCACAGCAGAAATGTACCCGGTGTTAAGCAGGGAATGGGAGCAAATTTCATTTCTGGTTAGCAGAATTTGCATAAAGTGTAAAGAGACGACTGTTTACATAGTTGGGTAATATTTTTGCTTATCTAATATCTCACAGTAAAAAACAAAACCTATCAGTGCATGTTATGATTATATGAACATCTGAACAACAATCAAAGTCAAAAATCTGAAATGTGTCCCCTCTATTAGCTGCTGGAGCTGTGTTGAGGGGTTTCAGATGCACTGATGCGAGAGCACACATGCCGTCCTCGAAATGTTGTCAGTCCAGTCTGGAGGCAGGACCCAGTACAACAGGCTTGGGCAGGGGTGTTGCAGAGTATTTTAGGACTGTGCAGGGCGTGTGTATGTGTGTGTGTGTGTGTGTGTCAGCCTCGTGCTTTAACACCATTTGCTCTCCCATTCCTTTGAAACAATCAATGACTGAGAGCCCGACGGGGCCCATGTGTGGCAGCTGGCCGTCCAAAATAAACTGCAGATTGGTTAGTTTGCATTGCTCACAGGCTGAATCGCCAAACATCCCCGCCACATAAATATCTGTTCCAGTTAAAATGTGATAATT